>NW_026991714.1:151771729-151946729 GCF_029215605.1 Mirounga angustirostris
TACATCAAAGGCACCATTAGAATCCTTACTTAGGAGTTGAATCTACTAAGGTTCGGAGAGACTGAGTCTTGAGAGACCTTGGACTGCCCTGCCCGGAGTCCTCAATCCGCAAGGCGTGAATAAAGGAAGGCCCTCTTTAGGGCTGGAGTGGCTTTAGGTGTGGCAGGATCTGCTTCTGAGAAGTACGAGCACATGACAACCAGCAGAGCAGGAGTTACCTGTGAGGATGGTAGATGGCATGCTGTCTTCAGTTTTAAATGTGGCAGATCACTTTATAGGGAATATAGCCAAGATTACTGTAGCGATTACACTACCGAAACTCTCTTCCCCACGCTGTCCCTGTATTCTTTTCTCCCTTCACGTTAATCTTTCTCCTCCTTGGCAGCTAGTCAGCCCATATCTTATGTAGATCAGCGTTGCAGACCCTAAAGGGTCTCCGTTGAGGAATAATTTTTGATATTATGAAGTAATTATTAATTCATGCAAAAGTAAACCGAGGAACTCACTGGCTTGTGGTTAGAGCTGACTCTCATTCTCCGATTCTAAGTGTCTGGGGCTCTTAGCCTGTTATCCCTGGGTGAGGGGTCACAGCCTAGTGATGCTCTAAGTGTGGTCAGAAGACCGCCGCTGGGCTGCATGGCTCACCCATGAGGCTCCGTCCCTAGGAAGGGCTGGGGTAGCCTTGGTGCAGAATATGTACATGGCTGTGCCTTGGTGCCTGGCACGGTTCATAATTTCGATGCAAACCAGATGTCACTGCAACTCTGATGTCTCTTTGCAGTTTTGTCATTCATCCTAGTGAAGCTGGAGGAAGCCGGTACGTGTAAAGGTCTGTGACCCAAAGCTACTTGCTGGCCACAGGTGCTCTTCGTACCTTCACGTCCAGGAGGGAGCTGGTGGGATGGAGGCTCTCCCCGTGGCTGCGTCCAGAGCTCCCGGTGCCCACCCTGCTGGAAGCGGACAGAGCCACAGCCCCCCCACCCCAGGAGGCTGGACTGAGGCTGTGCCCTCGGTCCTGTGCCCCATGGTTCTGTCTTGGGCTTGGGGGAGCTGTGGCCTCCCAGCTAGTGAATATTCAGTGTCCGAACTAGAGCACTGTCTACATTTGCACTGGGCTGCTGAATCTCTCGCCCTCCCACAGTGATTGTGCTCAAGAAAGAAGGCCTTCCCTTCATGTCCCCATCTCAGACTACTTCTGGTCATGTTTGTCAAATTGATCCTGCTTGGGTAAACACTAAAAACGGTACCAGTTTCCTGATTTCAGTATTTGTAGGGGTGGCCTTGGTGAGGCAAGAGAAATTTGTCACCCTTTATGTCCCTGGAAGTACAGATGAAGTTTAGGTCTCAGGGGACTAGGGGTGCTGGCTGCCTTCATGCCCGCTCCAGCCCGCCACCTCCCATCTGGGCTGCTGTGCTGAGGGATGTGACTGTCTAACAGTAGGACAGGCCAGGGGGCCACAGTCCTGTCTGCACCCCGCACAGCGGCAGGGCGCACCTGGCTGGTGTGGCGGCCCCGAACCTGCCCCTCATCGCCGTCCTCTGTACCTCCTTGCCCTGCAGCCGCGTGCTGACTGGTGTTCTCCGCACTGCCTGGATGGCTGTGCTCGCAGACTCCGCGTGGCGCCCTCCCCTGCGGCTTCGTCAGGATGGTCTCTGTGCACTCAGTCGAGTGTGGTCTTCCCCCGGGAGCCAGCGTCCCATCACGGCCAGACCTTCCCTCAGATGTGTATTTCTCCAACACCCACCGCACAGGCTCTCTTAGATAGCATGTTTTCTGTATTAATTAGTTGTGTGGCAGTCCCAGGGGACCAATAACTTAAAGAAAGAACTAGTATGAGTGAATTTTTTAAAGGTCATTTGACTCTAGGAAAACTTGTTTGTTTGTTTTTAAAGCATTTTATAGAAATGTTCGATGGCAAAGTAAAATGTGAAGTATTAAATGGTTCTTACTGTAGTGAACAAATTGCCCCTGATGCCATTTACATCCTCGTGCACTACATTTAGCCCGATATACTTGTCTACCTAATTCTCTGCAAACTGAAAGAGCTCATGCCCCAATGTGAGAACACTAGGAGTTACACAATAATTATAACCAATGAGGAGAAAAATCATTACCTTCCCAGACCACCTGAGCCCCACACCCCCGGCCAGCCTGCACCCAGCCTGAGTACTGGAGTTCCTCCTGGCACAAGGCACAGTGCTGTGGTTCTGCCTCCCAGTGGTGTCCCCGAGGGTGTGGGCCGTGTGACCCCGTCCCTCTGGGCTGCTGTGACAAAAGTATCACAGAGTGGGTAGCTTGTAGACATGTATTTCTCATGGTTCTGGAGCTGGAAGTTCAAGGTCATCATGAAGCCAGTGCATTCAGTGTCTGGTGAGAAGAGCCCGCCTCCTAGACCGTGGTCTTCTGTGTCCTCCCAGGGCAGAAGGGACGAGGGGCGCTCTGCGGCTCCCCTCCTAGGGCATTGATCCCATTCACCGGGGCTCCACCCTCATGACACAGTCACCTCCCAGGGGCCCCACCTCATAACACCTTCGCCTTGGGGGTTAAGGTAACATGACGTTTGGGGAGACACAAACATTCAGACCATAGTCCTGGGGATGGGCCTTCCTCTGAAGAATCTCCAGGCTGATACAGGGTCGCTCTGGTCTGTCCCAAATCACAGGTGACGGAGTCAACTATGACAGCAGATAGCATTCAAGTTTATGTAATAAAGGTTGTAATAACCTCTAGGTACCTTTCCAACATCAGGAGTCTGCTCTGTGAAGGACCTTTGGCTGTTAACAAATAGTGCTAAAGGTCTGTTCTTTGAAGTTAGTTTTATTTTTATTTTATTTAAAATCAACTAACATATACTGTATTATCAGTTTCAGAGGTAGAGTTCAGTGATTCATCAGTTGCATATATCACCCAGTGTTCATTATATCACATGCCCTCCACAATGAACATCACCCAGTTACCCCACCCCCTCACCCCCCTCACCTCCAGCAACCCTCAGTTTGTTTCGATGGTTAAGAGTCTGTTATGGTTTGTCTCCCTCTGGGGCTGTGGGGTAGCCTGGTAACTAGGCATCCAGGCACACAGGGTACAGCAGTGCTAATCTCCTAAACCAAGAGCTGAGTCGACAGCAGCCTTCCTTACAGGCCTGCTTCTCACTCAGAGTTACGTTTAGGTTCCATTTCTCATCTTTCTCATTTCTTCGTCTTCTGTGAAGTTACTTTTAAAATAATCTGAATAATCTAGAAGTTAAACAGTGTAGGTCCTCAGAATTAGCATTCTGCTGTCTCTGTGCTTCTGTATTTGAAAGTGAAACCTTTCCAGTTCCCATATCCACAAGATGGCCAGCATGTCTTCTGCAGACCTGCTAAATGTAACCCCCTAGTTTTACACGTCACACAGGTTTACAGATTCAAAGTGCTGGAACAAACAATCCTAAAATTTGTATGGAATCAGAGAAGACCCTGAATCGCCAAGGAAATGTTGAAAAAGAAAAAGCCAGGGGCATCACGTTGCCTGATTTCAAGCTATATTAAAAACAGTGGTCACCAAGACAGCATGGTACTGGCACAAAAACAGACGTATAGACCAGTGGAACAGAATAGAGAGCCCAGATATGGACCCTCAACTCTATGGTCAGATAATCTTCGACAAAGCAGGATGCTGAAAGTTTGAAGTGGAGTATGCACTTTGTTTGGAGTGGAGGCTGGGTGAGCCCCCGGTGCTGAGGCCTTGCTGGGACAACCCGTGTGGGAAGCATGGGCCACAAGCAAACCTCACCAAACCCAGTGGTGGCCGGGTCTCCCTGGTAGTGGACTGGGACTTTGATCAGCTGTTGACTGGCTCAGGCCAGAGATTTTGAGGCAGCTTATAAAATTTCATAATGCAGTAAGAAACACGTGTGAGGAAGAGGAAAGGGTTGGGGGGGTGGGGGGGACATACCTGACAGTAGAAAGGGAAACCTCAGGTCAGGACAGCAGGGGAATTTGTCAGCCTTCTGGAGAAGTCTGTTCCGCATCACAGTCCAGGGTCTTTGGGGTGTAAGGGACAGCCAGGGGCAGCAGGGACCCTGCAGTCAGGGAGCTGGGGTGGCCCCCGGAGACCACCTGCCCGAGCCCCACCCCTGGCAAGTGGCCAGAGCTCCCTCAGTGCCCCCCTTTTTCCCACCCTCCCTGCCACCTGCCCGGTTCTTAGAATCCATGAGGATGACCAATCAGAAACAACAGTTTGGTAACAGTCTGGTTCTGTATCTGAGAAGACAAGGCCTCAGAGATCCATGGTGAACAATGATGAAGATGGTGGGGGGTTGTGTGCAGAGCAGTAGCCCTCGGGGCTCGGACCGGGAGGGCCCGCAGGTGGAATCAGGCAGCGGTGCCCACGCTCACCGTGTCCCCGGAGCCTCTTGTGTTAGCAGCAATGGGATTCCACTCGTACTTTCTGTCCCATCGTTCGTTCGTCTGGAGGATGCTGCAGGTGACTCTCTCCCGGGCTCCGTCCACAGCAGGCTGGAGGATGCTGCAGGTGACTCTGTCCCGGGCTCCGTCCACAGCAGGCTGGAGGATGCTGCAGGTGACACTGTCCCGGGCTCCGTCCACAGCAGGCTGGAGGATGCTGCAGGTGACTCTGTCCCGGGCTCCGTCCACAGCAGGCTGGAGGATGCTGCAGGGACTGTCCCAGGCTTCCTCCACAGCAGGCTGGAGGATGCTGCAGGTGACTCTGTCCCGGGCTCCGTCCACAGCAGGCTGGAGGATGCTGCAGGTGACTCTGTCCCGGGCTCCGTCCACAGCAGGCTGGAGGATGCTGCAGGTGACTCTGTCCCGGGCTCCGTCCACAGCAGGCTGGAGGATGCTGCAGGTGACTCTGTCCCGGGCTCCGTCCACAGCAGGCTGGAGGATGCTGCAGGTGACTCTGTCCCGGGCTCCGTCCACAGCAGGCTGGAGGATGCTGCAGGTGACTCTGTCCCGGGCTCCGTCCACAGCAGGCTGGAGGATGCTGCAGGTGACTCTGTCCCGGGCTCCGTCCACAGCAGGCTGGAGGATGCTGCAGGTGACTCTGTCCCGGGCTCCGTCCACAGCAGGCTGGAGGATGCTGCAGGTGACTCTGTCCCGGGCTCCGTCCACAGCAGGCTGGAGGATGCTGCAGGTGACTCTGTCCCGGGCTCCGTCCACAGCAGGCTGGAGGATGCTGCAGGTGACTCTGTCCCGGGCTCCGTCCACAGCAGGCTGGAGGATGCTGCAGGTGACTCTGTCCCGGGCTCCGTCCACAGCAGGCTGGAGGATGCTGCAGGTGACTCTGTCCCGGGCTCCGTCCACAGCAGGCTGGAGGATGCTGCAGGTGACTCTGTCCCGGGCTCCGTCCACAGCAGGCTGGAGGATGCTGCAGGTGACTCTGTCCCGGGCTCCGTCCACAGCAGGCTGGAGGATGCTGCAGGGGACTGTCCCGGGCTCCGTCCACAGCAGGCAGGAGGATGCTGCAGGTGACTGTTCTGGAAGGAGCAAGCAGCACAGCTGTGTTATTGACTAGTAGCAGGCAGCTTTTCCTTGCCTGCCAGCTAAAAGCAGACTTGCTACTCTATTTGTTTCATAAAATATGCATTGAGAGCAACACCCAAATGCTGAATGACAAGTGACCCTCAGAGCATGCCTGGTATGTGCTGTATTGGCTTGCCAGTGTTTCTTAGAGGCAGCGTTGATTCTAATTCAGTAGGATTTTTAACCCCTGCATTTAAAACTCTTGTTTGGAAAGTCCATGCTATTTCCATTAACATCAATGAGGTTTTCACATAAGCAAATATCTAATGTCATGCTTTGAGAATTGAAGCCTAGCCTGCTTTTAAAAGCAGAGGTCTCACTATATCCATTGGAGTTGTGCGGTGATTTGACATGTCCTGGAAGAAATTACCTTTCAAGAAAGTGAGTTTAGTTGATTGAAATGAAATTAATTCCACATTTCCGTGTCATAATTTATTAACCTGATTGGCCTGCTGGATTCCAGCCTCTGTTTACAAACATTCCGTGGCCTGCGTGGACCTTCTCTCAGCAACCTAAATTTCCCTCCCTGAGCTCTGGGACCAAACACTGATGCTGAACATCCCCCGAGACCTCTAAGTTGCAGTGCTTGAGTGTTGCTGGCATTTTGCACGTGCAGCCGACCTCCTGTGCCCGTCGTATAATGTCACTGCACCTACTCTGGGCACTGTGGTTGCAACGGCAGTCCTCAGCTTCTGTGATTGCATGTTCTCGTTTCAGAAAATACCCAGCATAGCTGTCTCAGTGCCCACTTTCTTTGCCAGACGCGCCTGCTCCGGGACAGAACAGATCTCGCCCCGTGTGAGCAGCCTGGTGGAGTGAGGTTCTGGGCTCAACTCTGGAGAGTGACCACAGTCACACTTGTTCACGAGAAAAGAACTCAAAGTCACACATCCTGCACGTTAGCTCCAAGGCCACTAGCATCATTCACGATGAAGGAGCTTATGAAGTTTTGAAGATCAGCTTAGCCCTAAAATATTCCATTAGTAACTGCCAGAAAAGCCTTTTTGAAACAATATTAGACTACAGAAAAAGTGTGCCAATGTTAACAGACTGACGTTATAAAAACAGAAGTCCAATAAAATGTCTATACTTGAACTGAAGTCCTGCTTAGATATGTAAGTGTGAAATTATCTCAAAATTTTTTAAAAATCTATGTATCCTTTCATAGAAGTTTCGGAATCCACGTCAGCCTTCACTTTTTAAAATCCAGTTATTTATGATTCAGAATACATTGACTAAATTAATTTGGGTTCACAATTTTATGTTAATTTCAAAAACTTTTGGATATTTTCCTCCCCGGGAACATGCTATGTTTCATTTATTCATCACTTCTTTGATGTTTTTCCATAAAATTTTATACTTTTATTCATGTAACTCACACTTCCTAAGTTTACTTGTATACATTTCTTTTTTTTTTTAAGATTTTATTTATTATTTGACAGAGAGAATGAGAGAGAGAGAGCACATGAGAGGGGGGAGGGTCAGAGGGAGAAGCAGGCTCCCCGCCGAGCAGGGAGCCCGATGCGGGACTCGATCCCGGGACTCCGGGATCATGACCTGAGCCGAAGGCAGTCGCTCAACCGACTGAGCCACCCAGGCGCCCTACTTGTATACATTTCTTAGTGTCATGTTATGAACAAGCTCTCTTTATCTCCGTTACTAACTGGTTACTGTTGACATACAGAAAAGTAGTTGACTGCTGTTGTATTTGGCCATTTTGCCGACCTCTCTCATTCTCATTTCAGTTAATTCTAATTTTTTCGGTAGACCATCCTATCTGGCAGTAAGGACCCTTTTCCTTCTGCCTTTCTGGTACTTGTATCTGGTACTCCTCTCTCTTGCCATGCATTGACTAGGATCTAGGCAGTAATGTGGAGAGGAGGTGATGCTGTCTTTGAATGTGCCTCCTCAGACCGTTCTAGAAGCCAGTTCCCCTAGTGTTCCCATGCTGCATACTCCATATGGATGATTGCTGAAACTCTTGGCTCAGCCCCCACCACAGGGAAACATTTATGATTTACTGAAAACCGTGGCACGCTATGTCGGGCCTGACCTTACGCAATTGTGCTTTGACTGCAGTCCTGCCAGAACGAGCCCAAACACTAATTGTATCTACACTGGCTTGGGAATCAGACTTTTGAAGCATCGGCCTGTTTTTTAACCCATTTTTGTTGGGAAACAAAGTACACATGAAGAGAAGTGCACGAGATGAACATTGGCATGACCATCACACATCAAGACACAAACCACTGTGGGCGGACCCTCGGAAGCCCCCTTGTCCTCCCCTCCCTCATTCTCCTCTTCCTCTCCCAAAGGCAGCTCCTATTCTGAGTTTTGATCAATTCCTGATTTTTCTTTGTGGTTTTATCGCCTAAGCATGAAACCTTCAGCACTGTAGTTTTGTTTTGCTTATGTTTTCGTTATCTGAAATAAGTCCTATCACGTAATCCTTCAGTACCGGCTGCTTTTACTCAGTGTAACTCATACGATTCATCCACAGGGGCAGGTAGCCATCATTTGTTCAGTTCCGTTGTTGTATCGTCTTAGGTGCTTACTCCACTGTTAATGGACGTTTCATACCTGCAGCTTTCTTGCTGTTGCCAGTATGCCCTGTGATCATTCCAGGACACCTCTGGGTGCACATGCCCCTGCGTTTCTGTTGGGCATGTACCAAGCACTGGCATCCCAGGGTATGGGTGTTACCGTGTTTGGTAGATAATGCCACCCAGTTTTTCAGCATGACTAAATCAACTCAGTGCCCACCGGCAGTCTGAAATTTCCTATTGCACCACATCCATGGCAGTATTTGGTTTTATAAGCTTTTACATTTTCGTCATTCTTTTTTTGTCATGTAGCTCGTTGTGGTTTTCATTTGCAGTCCTGTAATGACTAACATGCCTGAACACATTTTCTTTTTTTTTTTTTTTTTAAGATTTTATTTATTTATTTGAGAGAGTGAGAGAAAGAGCACAAGAGGGGGGAGCGGGAGAGGGAGAAGCAGACTCCCTGCCGAGCAGGGAGCCCGATACGGGACTCGATCCCGGGACTCCAGGATCATGACCTGAGCTGAAGGCAGTCGCTTAACCAACTGAGCCACCCAGGCGCCCAATGCCTGAACACATTTTCATATGGTTATTTGCCATTTGTATTTACTCTGTTTTGAAGTGTTTGGACAGGAATCACCCATTTTCCTATTGGGTTGCTTTCTTTTTCTTAATAATTTACGTAAGAATTCTTTATATATTCTGGATACGAATTCTTTGCTGGCCATATGTGTTGAAAATATCATCCACTCTGGTTTACCTTTTTATTCCTTTAATGGTGTCTTGGTGTACAGAATTTTTAAAGTAGTAAAATTTTATCAGTCTTTTCATTATGATTAGTTCATTTTGTCATGTGTAAGAACGCTTTTCTCTCCCATAAGATCATGAAGACCTGTATTCTAGAACAAGAGATTGGCAAGTTTTTTCTGTATACAGATATTTAGACACTAAATATTTAGATAGTATGTAGTTTTGTCTTTGTGGACCACAAATAGTATCCGTTGCAGACTCATCTGCTTTTTTAAAAACACAACCCTTTAGAAATGTAAAAACCATTCTTAGCTCGTGGTGAACTTCTTCTGCAGGCTCTAGTTTGCCTTCCTGTTCTAGAAGCCAATTTTTTTTTTTTTTTTTTTGCTTCTACATATAAAACTACAATATACCTGCAGTTGATTTTGTTGGATACTGTTCTGTAATGAAAGGCATAGACAGTGTCTAAATGAAGATCAGTTCATTTAGTGAGAGGTTCATTCTTTCCCCAGATTGAATTACTCTGAGTTCTCTGCTGCATTTCATTGGTCTACTTGTTTATTCTCCCATCACACTATCTTACTGTAGCTTTATAACAAATATTGGTATTTTAGTAGACAAAATGCTTCAGTTCTTTATATAAACTGCCTTGGCTATTCATGGCCAAGGTATTAAAAAAAAAAACCTTTTTCTCTTTAAACTAAGATTTGATTGACTCAACAGATTGGTTTGAAGCAAAATTGATATCTTTACAACTTAGTCATCAAATCTATGAACACATTATTCTCATTATTGAGGTTGTCTTAATTTTTCTCAATGATTTAGTTTTTCTGTACAAAGGTCTTAACATGTATCTTGTTGGATTTATGACTAGGTATATATGTTTAAATATCTGAGCTATTATAAACGACAAATTTTTCTTTTTTATTCTTATGTTCAATTAGCCAACATATAGTACATTTTTAAATCAACAATGTTTGTTGGAATGCAATGTTGAAAGTGTCTTGGCTTATAGTTTATATGACATTTTAAATTACAGGACACGTCAGGTTTCCTTAGGTCATTTTTTTTTTTAAGATTTTATTTATTTATTTGAGAGAGAGAATGAGAGACAGAGAGCACGAGAGGGAAGAGGGTCAGACGGAGAAGCAGACCCCCTGCTGAGCAGGGAGCCCGATGTGGGACTCGATCCCGGGACTCCAGGATCATGACCTGAGCCGAAGGCGGTCGCTTAACCAACTGAGCCACCTAGGCGCCCCCTTAGGTCATTTTTTAAAAACAACTTATCATGACTAATTGTACTGACTAGGACCTGGTTTACAGTGTTAAATAGAAGTGATGAGGGTAGACATCCTTTCCAATTTTAGGGAAAAATTATTCAGTCTTCTTGTCCTGACCACTGTAGCTGGATGTTTATTTTATTCATCTTTATTCATCTTGCTCAAGATCCTACTTCTGGTTGCATTCTTTTTCTCTGTTGTTTTCCTGTTTTCCATTGCATCAATGCCTTCTATGCTATCAATACACAGACATAATTTTATTGGAGTGTTTTGATGACTTGGAAGGCATTTATAAAATTGGTAAATTCTTCTCTTGATATTTTCCTTTTAACATGTCATTACACTGCAAATTAATCACTTCCAATTAAAGATTAAGTGGAAACTCCTCAATTGTACATCTAAAAGGATTTCGAAATACAGAAACTTTTCTTTGTACTTGCCTTGGGATCCAACAAAAGCTGCTGGAACAGTGGTTTGTGCTCGGAAAACCTATCTGCTATAGATTCATGTGGGAATGTAGGTCTTGGAAAGTGTAGAGCAGCTTGACAATTTCTTATGATTCAAACAAGGTTACTTGTCATCAAAGCAGTTTTACTGGAGTGTAAGCATGTAAGTGTCATTTTGCCTTGAATTCCTTAAAAGAACTACCAAATCTGCAGCAAAAGCTGATTTCCAAAGCCATTTAGTGTTTAATGACAGTGGTTAAAGGCAGCTCTTATGACTCAGAAAAATCTTTTTTTTTTTTTTAAGATTTTATTTATTTAATTGGAGAGAGAGCGAGCGAGCAAGCAGGGGGAGTGGGAGAGAGAAGCAGGCTTCCCGCTGAGCAGGGAGCCCGATGCGGGGCTCGATCCCAGGACCCTGGGATCATGACCTGAGCTGAAGGCAGACATTTAACCGACTGAGCCACCCAGGCGCCCCCTGACTCAGAAAAATTTCAACCCTGAACTGTAAAAATTGTAATAAAACTTTGTCACTGCTGCTAAACCATTCAGGTGTTCTGTGGTTGGTAAGTCAGGATATCCAGTTTTCATTTCTCACAAAATTTCACAAAACCGATGATGGTTAAGTCTAGGATAGAGTGAAAGATCATCTGCAAAATGCCTATTGATGGAAAATAGACTGAATGACCATAGAATTTAAATGTCTTATGCTTTAACAAGCTCTGTTAAGTTGTCCAGCTAAGCCTTTTTCTGTTTCACACATTGACCACCATCACTTGTAATACATCCTAGCAGATTCCCCTTCAGGTTGTGCTGAGTTAGTGTTTTCTCAAAATCCTTGAAAATATTCTTGCTGTGCCACAGTTTTCCAACCCTTGATCTAGCTTTTGACATAAAGTGCAAGAGAACAGAAAAACCGAAACCAAGTAAAAGAAAAGCCAATAAAGATGATAAAACTCTCACCAGACTGATAAGAGAGAGGGATATAAATTTACCCATACTGGTTTTGAAAGGGGAAATCAGTACAGATCTTATAGATATTAAAGAATAATAAGGAAATCTTATAGTTTCATACCAGTGAATGTGATGACTTAGATGAAATGGAAAAATTCACATTTACCTATAATTTACATATAATATATGTATTATAAATATATGTATATATATATATTGTAAGTATATGTGTATTTGATAGCTCTGAGGAATAAGTAAGTACCTTGAGTGCTAGGTGGTTATATGACTCTACATGTCAGTACTCACTGAACTGTATACCTAAAAAGAGTGAGTTGTAGTATATGTAAATTTTACCATGATACACCTGACTTTACTGTTTGATGCACCCAGTATTCACTTTGATTTACTTGCAGATTTTGCATTTTTGCTCTTCACCCTTTCTGTATCTCCAATCTCCTTGCTATCGATAACTTTCCTTCTGCCTGAATAATACCTTTTTGGTAGTGATGTGCTGATACTAGCTCATAGTGGATCTTGAGAGCCCATTCTTTAATTTACAGTAATTTTGTGAACTGGTTATCCTACTCCATATTAAAAATTAAGCTATATAAATTTATAGTCAAATACATTACATTTAGAGGTAACACATATGCAAAACCCATCCCTACCGGTTACACTGATTTGACTTATCTATGCCTGTGAGGTCATGTTTATGGTGGTGTTCTTCTGAGGATCTCTTCTCAGCTCTAAGATCAGTGCCATCACATTAGTATTTTGAAATTAGCCCTAGTGCGAGTATTTATGGAAATCAGCAAATGCTGCCAAATGGAGCTTACTCACCTAAATCAGGGGCTAATAAAATACAGCCCATTGCTGGCCCTCTGTGCACGATGTAATTAATGTAATACAGCCATGCTCATTTGTGTTGCCTATGGCTGCTTTCACATCTGAATAGCAGACTCCATTAGTTGTGACTAGACTGGCCCACAAAGTCTAGAATATTTACTCTCTGAACCTTTAAGAAAATGTTTGCAAACCATTGGTTTAGATTTAAGAATGTGACAGAAAAGATGTTAATAGTGACATTAACTTTAAGAATGTCATGTGTGCAACCATTTACATTTTGAATAGTGCAAAAAAAAATCCTATTAATATTTGAAACTATAACCTGATTCAGCAGAGAAATTGCTCCTGTGTAACTGGTAAGTATGGGAGGTTCTGACCTACATCCCCAGTGCTTCACTTGGCTCTTGTTGACCTAGCCACGGCCATGTGGGTGCTGCATGTCCATCAGCTGCAACCACAGGTTGGCTATGGGCACAAGAGTTGAACAAATACTGGGCGCCTGGGTGGCTCAATCGGTTGAGCTTCTGCCTTCAGCTCAGGTCATGATCCCAGGGTACTGAGATTGAGCCCCACGTTGGGCTCCCTGCTCAGCGGGGAGCCTGCTTCTCCCTCTCCCTCTCTCCCTCCCCCTGCTCGTGCTCTCTCTCTCTGTCAAATAAATAAAATCTTAAAAAAAAAAAAAAGAGTTGAACAAATACTAACAAAAGCTTCTGGGAGAATCAGTGGCTATACAAAATTTACATGAAAGACTATTGTATATTATATATAAATTGTGTGCTATACATTCTTTATATCAGTACACTTTATATTTTAAACTTTTGCCTGCATGAATGCATACTTATTTTGAAATGCCAATTACACATTCATTGGCACATATGGTCTTTATTGACCTCCATATGGGATCACTGGTAAGGAATGCTCAGATTTTTGTTTCTTTTTCTGAAAATAGCTTAGTTTTTATTTTTGAACAATACTTGTCCTTGGGATACAATTCCAGGTTGACATTTATTGTTCAGAGTCTAGTGGTACCTTTCCTTTTTTCTTAGGCGTCCATCAGTCCTTGTGAGAAGTGAGCTGTAAGTACAATTGCTGGATCTCTGAAGTAATAGCTCTTCTCTGACTTCATATCTGAAGGGATGGGGACATCTTTTATTTGTCCTGCTTTCAATCCTAGGGCTTCCTGGATTTGTGGCTTCATGTCTTTCAGCAGGTTTTGTGTGGGCTCACCTCTGTCCAATGGCTGTCTTATACGTGCTCTCTCGTCCTTCTGGGACTCCGTTCACACATCTGTCAGACTTCACTGTATCTGCTCTTGCTCTTGTTCTTCAGTATTTTCCATTATTTTATCTGTGCGATTCATCCTGTTCATTTCTTCTGATCTAACACTTCGCTAATTTCTCTACTGTGCCAAATTTGGTTTTAAATCCATTGATAGTATACATTGTTTCCAACATTTACTTTTCAACTCTAGTATGTTCACTTTTTTAAATAGTTGGCAATTCCTCCAGAATTTTGTAATCTTGGCTTTTATCCTACTTGAATGAACCACAGTATTTTCAGTTTGTGTCTGATACTCCTACCTCCCTCTTATCTGCTCATTTGTTTTTGCTGGGTTTTGTTCATCTTGACCCCTCGTGTGTCCACTCTTTTTTTTTATTTTAAATCACAGTACTGCATTTGAACAGTTGTGTGTCGACATGGCCTGATACCTAGCATCGCGTGTTTTTCCTGCAGCAGTGCCTGGGGCTCTGGTGCTCTGGTTCCCTCTGCCTGGTCTTGGGGCTCAGTATGACTGGGCCACAGCTGCACTTCCTGAGGTTTCATGTAGTAGCCACTCACCCTTAGACCTATAGGGTGACCGTTTAGGCTCCTCCCCAACATGAGGAGCTGCCAGGGCCCCGCAGGCCAGTTTCCCTGGTCCCTGCCCCATGGCTGTGCAGAGCCCATCCCAGCCACCTGTCAGGGGCACCCTGCCTCTGGGATAACACAGCCCCTGACTGCTGCTCTCCCTGCACCATGTCCTACAGTTGTCACTGTGTAACCCACCCATTTCTCAAGCCTGACCTCAAATCACACATCCCAACTTTAAAAATAATGCACTCAGCCTGCCACCCCCTTCTGTGGGCGGGCTGCATTCCTCTGCCACAGGGAGACATCCCCGCACACACACTTTAAGCTCTCTGTGTATGCTAAGGTGTCTTCTTTATGATGCTTGCCACCTTGCTGTGAGCCCAGTTGACAGGTCGTGTTGAACGCCCAGGTGTGCAGGCTGACATCCACCCTCTGCCTTGTTCTTCCTGCCGTGTCTTTTTTGGGGAGCATGTGCTGCTCAAGGGCCAGCCCTCTGGCCCCATCCCGAATGGACTTGATGCCAATACACAGGGTTACAAGTTCCCTAGGTCCGGATATATTAGCTGAACAAATTGCCAGCTTGTGTTTTCAGATTAGTGGGAAGAGAAGGGTTAATGAGATACATGCGTTTTTTGAGATGCCGATTCTAACCAAATCAGAACATGTTTTGTGGTGTTTAACGTGTTAACTAAATATGATTTACATTGAAATCTAAGTGGAAGTTTGTAAAGAAATAGCCGTATCTTTTTGCCAAACATAATCCTTTATATATAGTTATTTTGCTGAGTATTTTAAAGTATTGATTTAAAGCAGCAATATGGTTGCTTCTGTCTGGGTTTGAGAGATTTATTAAACTTTAAATGCTTGAGAGTCATACATACAGCAATTGTTTTGGCTGTTGTAGAAAGACAGAACCCTGACTTCCCTGCTTTAACAGTCTCCAGTATGCATGAACTTGTCTTGGCCATCATTTTTATTAAACTAGGTTCAAGAATGGAGAATTCTTTCATGTCCTAAGATGTTAGTGCCTATGGCTTTGGGAACCAGAGTTACCCAATCTGGTGACCACTCAAGACTTTTCTATTCCAGTTCTAAGGTTAGTAGTTCCTTAAAACACCTGTGAACTCCACACCAGATATGACGGTGAGACTTGAAGGGGCAGTGACGTTGAAGGGCACGAGGGGCGGGAACCGGCTGCCTGTCTTTAGTTTCCTTGTCTGCTTTATGCGTCTGCTGGCTTTGCATCCCATGCCCACCCACGACGGACTCCTTTTGGTTTGATTCTGCTTCCTCATTCGTTCTGGCTGACTCCTTCAGGCCTTTGCCGCCCAGACCCCTTGCTGGTCTTTCAGACCAGGGCCTTGATGGAGCGCACACGGTTACCCAGTCACCAAAACAAAATGCAGCCCTAAAAAGGGAAAAAGGTTTCCAAAGGAAAAATAAAAGTGAGAGAACTTTGTAGGGAGCCTGGGGAACCTACTTGGGTCCCCCTTGACACCAGCTGGGGGACAGTGAAGGAGCAGAGATAGTGGAGTGAGCACTCCCGACTGTGTCCCCGAGCCACCTCACTTGCAGACCCTTCCTTCCTGCTGGGATCCGTGCTGGGAGCACAGCACTAAGAGCTGAGGTCCTGTTCTCCCTGCCCTCCTGGGATCCACGGGCCCCCGGGGGCTGGGGTTTACCAGCTGGTGAACAAGTAATTGTTGCAGTGAAGTACTCCATGGAGAAGGACCAAGTGCCCTGAGAGCATGTGTGCGGCAGGGGGTGGAGAGGGTGGCCTTCTCTGTAGGCGTCAGAGGCAGCTTCCTTGAGAGGCGACATTAGACAAGATCTGAGCAATGAGAAGGGAATACAAGAGCATTCCGGTCAGAACTGTGTGTGAAGTCCCCGTGCATTTGGAACAACCCAGAAGGGGACCTGTGTGCTCTGCACAAAGTAGCTGGACGGGAACCAAGACAGGCCCTAGCCAGGGGCCCACTCAGCCTGAGTTCTGGGAGAGCATCAGGAAGCCATCTGGAGGGAACAGGCATGGTCACCGTGATGGTTTCGTTAGTTGTCTCTGGCTGTAGTGTGGAGAACACGCTGGATTTGGAGATGTTGGGGGCTGCAGGCTGGCTGATTACTAGCCTGTCATCCGGGTCTAGGCAAGAGAAGAGAGGAGTGTGGACTGCTAGACCATGATGGGAGTGAGGTCTTGAGATGGACAGGTTGGAGAGATGGGTGGGCACGGAGCAGGGGGCCCAGCCATGGAGGGACGATGATGTCAGCACTGGGCAGCCTCTTCCTGAGGTCCAGGGAAGCTGCATGGGCACACAGGTCAAATTGGTGGAGAGTTACAGGACGGAGGAAGGAGATGTGGATTGAGAGAAATCCACCTTGTAGCTGGTGACACGAGCCATGGACACAGACAACCACCTAGGACATGAGCCCAGAGGGAGGAGATAGATGGGTCTCTCTCAGCTGCCAGGAGACTCGGTGGAACAAGGAAACGGACCTGCCCGAGCCCATTTCCCAGGGTCAGCGACCCCGCCCTCCGCACACCGATACCTGCAGTCCCCTTCCCTTGAATCAAAACTTCATGTCTGTTCCTTCATTGTACGCCAGGATCTAAGGGGCGGGTGCTGGTATCCATAGCCCCTGCCCGTGAGGCCAGGCATCAGTGCGGTCTGCGCGGCCCAGGACTTGGCACACGGTGGGGGCCCAGGGGGTGGGAGGGAGCCCCGTGGACACAGCAGAAGCACATTTCCCCTCCCCCGCCCAGCTGTGTGGTTGGATCCCCGTCCCTGCAGCCCCAGACTCAGGCAGTCAGGTGAACCCGCCATCCTTTGGGTGAGAACCACCACAAGCTGTGACCCAAAGGCAGCCGCCTGCTGGTGCCTAGCAGCTCAGTTCTGGCGTGAACACCCTTCACTTTCTCTCACCTATCTGCTTGCCACACCATCGCTTCCTGGGTAGTGGGAGGCTGCTGCCCCTTCAAGGCGCACCTCACTGTGTTCTGATTCCATGCACAGTAGGCTGGCCGCGCCCAGCCCTGGTGGCCTGGTCATCAGTCCCGAGCTTGGGACATAAACACAGAGGGGCCTCATGGAGACGGTCGCTGGGACCTTAGGACCAGCATGGAGGATATCCGCTGCTCGGAAGAAGGCCTAGACTAGCTGTTTGAGCCAGCCTTGCCTTAGTGCTCTTCTGGAGGGCGGGGAGGATTACAGCATCCCTCCCATCATTTTTGTCCATGAGGCTGGAGCCCAGAGGAGGGCATATTTGAGGGTCCGGCCACATTGGACTGTGCTCTGCACAGTCTGCAGGTGGAGTTATGTTCTATTTAATAGAAAATAAGCATTTGATAATTATAATCACTTTAAATTGATAAATTCTTTTAAATAAAAGAAATCATTAAAAATGGCTTTTCTGCAGAAAGTAGTGCACGGGGAAATGAAATTTTCTATCTCATTGGGAATTTCTTGGTAACTATGCAGGTAGATTGCATACGTTAAACTGAGATCGTGGAAGTAGAATGATCTGCTGTAATTCATGGTTTAAGCACAGAGAATGCATTCTGTATGGGGTAGAAGAGCGGAACAGACTCTGGGCGCCAAGAGTATGGTTTTCTTTGGGGGAAAAGTTGAAGCCCTTACTATTGGAGCACTCGCCGTCGTCATTTCAGTAAATCTCCTGTCTCGTGGACACGTGAGTGAACACAGGCCTCTCCCGTTGTTGTTCGTAGGTTAGTGCTTTGCCGGGTCTGCGGCCTTGGTTGGGATGGGGGAGTGACCGACCTTTGTGCCAGTTTCCTGAGAGATGACTTACGTGAAATACGGATTTTCTCTTTTTAATATTTATTGTACATATTTTCATTTTCAGCTTTATGGTATTCACTTTGTGTTTTCTTACCTTGTATCTTAAAATTATGTTCTGTTGGTATTTTACGTACTGTATGTAACGCTGTTTTCTTCCGGGGGTGACCTTGAGTCGGCCTCTGCTAACACAGGTCAAGTTTTCCTGGTTTCCAAGGTCACCTTCAATCCGCAAATCTCCAACTTCTCTGTTAATCTCTACACTGTAGAGAACAGCCTGCTTTAGGTCTTTGCAGACAGGCCTCATCCCTTTGTTCTTCCGAAAGGGAAGCCGCCGCAGCAAGCCCCCCTTGCTCCCCGAGGAGTGCCCGGATCTGGCGGCGAGCAAGAGAAAATGCCATGTAACCTGAAATCGAGGACCTCTCTTTCCACCCAATCAGCCCGTAAGTGGTAGCTCTCCTCCCCGAACCCCACCTGACGGGTGGTCTCAACAGAACGCCTGCCTCCTGGTCCCTCTCTGACACCATTAAATGGCCTCTTGCCTCCTGTGGCCGGGGACACCCTGCTGGCCTCGCTCCCTGGGCAGCGCCCGGCAGGGGGGGAGCAGGCCGTCCAGCCACAGCTGGAGGACCACTGAGCATCTGGCTGCATGTGGGATGCTGGCGTCAGGGGCACCTTGATTGCCACCTCCCATGCCCCCTCCCCCACCCCAGCACCAGGAGCCCTTCTGCTCACAGATGAGGCTGTAGTAGCCGTAAGAGATGCAGTGATAAATTTAGATTCTTTTGGTGTCTGCAGGTCATTATTGGAATTATAGCAACTGGCTGTGAGGTCATAAAGTTCCCTTGACAGGTTGTGAATACCAAGCCCCCGGTAACTGTGGAGGCGGCCCACGTCCTCCTTCATTATCGTCAAGAAGTGCTCGTCTCAGGAAGGCCAGCGTACAATTAAAAGGGGAACCTAGGAAAAGCTGAGTGGCTAGCTTCCGTGTGGAGAGGCTGCACTTCTCGCTCTGAGCTGTGGAGGGAAGGGCTGGGTCACTCTTCTGGAGACGCGGCATGACCTAGAAGCGCATTGAAGCTCAGTGCAGAGCCAGTGGTGCGGCCTTCCCTTCCCGTGCCTGCAGGCTCCCGGGCTCCAGGCTGGTGCTGCCCGGCCCAGCCTTCCTTTCTGAGGGGGAGCAGACTCGGGAGCTGGCACTCATGCACGGACAGGCTGTCGGCGCCGGGCTGGTTGGGCCTCACACCCTCGTAGGCCTGGAGGCCAGCTCAGGTCACCTCCCGTTATGTCAGGCGCAAGGCAGAGGCTCTGAACCTTGCACCAAACAAACATGTCCCCTGGAAACCTGAGTCTTCCCCTCGACGCACCAGGAGGCGAACTAGATGTTTATCTTGAACCTTAAACCGCACATAAAATGCAATCAGTCCTTCAGCACTTGGAACAGTGGCCACGTCATGACCTTTTCGTGACACCTATGGGGTAACACGTATCCCTTAGCCCAATCAGCCGTGTAGACCCAGCATCATGCACAGATTCAGCCATAACTGGCCTAAGTTAAAAATCAACTTTAAAAGAAGCATAACATTCATAGTATAAAGGAAATGTGATTCATAAAATTATAAGATTTTAAGCTCTCCCAAATAAGCAGTTCAGATTAATGTGTTTTTGTGGAAAACTTGGTCTGATTAAATTTTGTACTGTCACATATCTGTTTCCCAAACTTTACAAACTTCTTGTGTACCTTGAGGATTCTAGGAACAGAAAGATTTGGGAAACTGGCTTGGACCAAGTTGGAGGGGCCCCTTTACTGCATTTTCAGGTTTGGGTGTGCGGCCAGAGACCCGCCTCGGAGGAGGGGGTGTGTCCCCACGTTTCCCCAGCAAATGCTTTTCTTCTCCAACACGTGAGAACCTCTGGGTGATTTGGGGGACCCACAGAACACAGTTTGAGAAATGCTGCTTATTTCATTGAAAAAGTGTGTAATTAAGAAAACAAATGGGATATTTATAAAATGCTTAAGAGCATAGCCCAGTGAACGTTGACCGTCGTGAATGAAGTGAGAGGCTCTGCTTCTGGAGGATAAACTTGCTATCTGCTCGGGTGACTTCATGTTGGTAACCCGGTCAGTAACCAGATCCACCCCCTTCCCGGACTTCATGCTGTAATGAGAGATTTGATGTTTTCGGCATTCACGTGTGGAGGACTTAACAATCATCTTACGTTAGCCTGGTGCCGTTGAAACAAAAAATTAGTCCAAGAACACAAGCCTGACACCTTCCTTGGAGAGTTACCGTCAGAGCGTTGTGTTTACCAGACAACGTGTCATGTTTATAGTTACAAAAAGAACTCCTACGGACTTCATGGGAGTACAGAAGTGTCTCAAAATTAAAAATAATTTTTCTAAAATTACTGTAACTGAACAGATCATTCCACCCCTGTGACACCATTCTGATCCCATAGTTTCTGCGGAGAGGCTAGAAAAGGTCTGATTTAGAGCGGAAGGCAGGCAGCAGCCGCTCTAGCACCCTGTACAGTTCAGAAGCAAGGAGCACAGAGTCTCATAGACCTCGTACATTTTTCTCATTCATACCCTGTCGATTTGTGACAGTGATTACATGCTATTGTGTACAGGAAAGACGTTTTTCTAACCGTGTGACCTGTAGACTTTCTGAATGTTCATTCAGGTCCGTGAATTGTAAAAGCTGAGGAAAGCCGAGACAAACGAGTTGGAACCGACTGGCATGGAGGCCGGCCCGAGTTTAGACTGTGTTTCTCAGGCATTGCTTGGGGATCCAGTAGCAGACCGTGGTCTGTTGTAATGGAACCACCCCGCAGGGCTGCAGAACTTTGATGAAAGTTGAGAATCCTCCTCCTCCACCTCCTCCTCCTGGGCATCCATATTTGGGGACATCCAGGCACCAAGAGGCAGGAGGATAGATCTGTGTCTCAGGAACCCCTCCTTCCTAACAGAAGGCTTCGCCCGTCCTGGTTGCCTTGGTGTTCTAGATAACCGCTCTTACAGGTGTGTCTGAGGTCCCCCTGTCCCGGCCCTCGGGTAGGGCGGGATGCCTGTGCCCTGGCCTCCTGGTCCTCTCTGGGGCCTGGTGACCCTCCAGGCCTTCCAGAGTGAGCGCTCATAGTCACATCCCCACCACCGTGGCCTGGGACTGGTCGACAGGGCTCTCCTTCCCTGGGGATGCCAGGATATTTTCTGTCAAGGTTAGAAATAATATTTCCTTTAGAAGCTGGGATAAGGCTCTGGCTTTTCTGTGATGAGCACACTTTCACCTTCTAGTGTTGGCTTCTTCCCTGCACTTCACAGGTGACTGGCATCTTCTGCTCAGGGCCTGCCTTGGCCAGGAAGATCTATCTGTTGTGGTGGTTTTGACTGTTGAATTGTCTCAACTTGCTTTTAGTTTTTTTCAAACACCCCCACAGGTAGTTCCCAACTCGGCATGATTTGGGGCCTTCTGCCCACAGGCTCCCAGGCCCCTGTCCTGCAGCCTGTCCCAGACAGCACCTACCCCCGCTTCCGGGAACATGGTGTGTGCTCCTCTCGGGATCTGACACTGTCCTGGCTTCTCTACCTGGCACTCTCCGTCCCTCGAGAATGGCCTCACACTTGCCCTTCTGTGACCTTCCCTGACCTCTGCCAGCCCCCCTAGAAATTTAGCTGCCTGTTCCCTCTGCTTCTGTGGTCTGTGCACCCGGCATCCTTCCCACAGTGACACCCATCTTTCCCCATCTGCTGCCACTGCCAGACGCAAGCCAGGGATGCATTACACTTGCTTCCTGAGGGACTGTGTCAATAAATCACGTTACCAAGTGATGTTGGCGATGCCGCTTGGTGTGTGAGCCTCATCCTGCACTTCCATTGAAGGTGCCTGCCCCCACCCCATGCTCCCTGTACCTACACCCGATGTCTGGGCCATTCCCTAACACCAGGCCTTCATCTGCGTGTGTCCCCCGCTGTCTAGATGGCACCTTGAATGTGGCCTTTTTATCAGTTTGGCCTCCAGGATTTAAAATATGCACCAGTATTTATTTCACACATTTATCCAACCATTTGAGCTTGTGATGTGGATTATATTTTAAATGACATTATGATGTGCGGAACCTTTCGTTCTTAACTGAAGCTCTCCCTGGTATGCATCAAAAGCATGCAGGGTCTCCCATCTTCCAAAGCCTCCCGTAGGGAAGCCCGGGGCTCTCTAAAGGCACCTGCTGAAAGGCTGCAGAGCTGGCCGTTCGACTCCAAGAGATGCTACCCATCTCGAAAATGGGTCCAGGATAAGAAAATTCCAGAAGGACCGGTACTACATATTCCTTTCCAAAATTCTCCTAAACTTCTGCTCTGCAGAAGACCCTCTAAAAAGAGCATGGTAGTTGAGACCAGGACCCAAGACCTACAGATCCCATATCTGACAAAAGGCTTGTGTTCCTAACCTATGAAGTCCTCTCTGAGTTCGGCCATAAGAAAATAGCATTCCAGTTGGAAAATGGGCAAAAGAATTGTACAGACTCTCTACCAAAGAGGCTGTAAGTTTGGCAATAAGTACAAGAAAAGATGCTCCTCCTCAGCCAGTAGGGAGGTGCAAGACGAGGTCACGGTGAAACACCACTGCACGTCCTCCAGCCACTCTGGGGACGGGATGTGGCTTCTTACGGAGTCATCCTGCAGCTTCCTCGCAACCCAGCAGTGGCGCTTCTGGTCCCACACCCTACAGAATAGGAAATTCATGTCCACACAAAAGCTGTGCCCACATGTTCAGAGCAGCTGTACTTACAATGGCCCCGAAATTGGAACAACTCAAATGTGTTTCCCAAAGTGAGTGGATAACTGGCCTGTTCTCGATGAGTGCTTACCAACAGAAAGCAATGAACTGTAGACACACGACACAACTTGGATGTGTCTGAAGGGCATTGTGTTGCGTGGAGAAAGCCATCCCTAGAAGGTGTGATGCTCTTGACATGACAGACAGGTAACGGTGAAGAGCCCGTCAGTGGTGGTCTGGGACTGGACTGAGACATGGGGGTACTGTAGCGGGCTGTCTGTGTGGGACAGAACAGGGCTGTGTCCTGCTTGGGGTGGTGGGTATGTGAATCTAAGCATGTAATAAATCTTCATTTTAAAAATGCAAAAACGTTTTAAAGCATCATTAAAATTTTAAAAATGTTTAAGTGTACACGGAGCCCGATGACATCCAAATAAGATCCGTAGTTTTGTGACTAGGACTGTACCAATGTCAGCTTAGTCGTCTTGCGAACACACCGGGATGCCTGAAGGGTTATCACCGGAGAAGCCTTGAGTCAAAGGTGCATGGAAACTCCGTCCACTACATTTGCAATGTCTTGTGAATCTTAAATTTTTTCAAAAGTTTTAAAATATCTGTTCCTACTGCATACCAGTTTTAAAAAATAAAAATAGAGCATGGGAGACAGTGGGCATGTTCCTGGCTGTGCTGCTGTGAATCCCAGAAAACCAGCTTCGCTCGTGAATGCAGGCGTTGGGGGGCAGACCCACTCTTGGAAGGAGAGTCGGTCCCAAAGCTAAAAGACAACTTTCCCCCCCGAAGATTCAGGGAAGAAGGGAAACTCTTCGGCTAGAAAAAATGTATGCTGAACTTGATACTGCTCATTGCTTATTCTTTGATTAGCCTCATTACCTTGTGTTTTAATGACTTAAAAAACAGATCCAGAGCAGCCAGAGAATGTCCCAGTGAGCATTAGGCTTCCCCACGCGACAACTTTTAACATTGTGCAGGTAGGAAATATGGAAAACTTCTTCCTGACACTGATCACATTTGAAACTTCATACTTTCTTAATTCAGTCTGTTATTGACAGTAATATATTTTAACTCGAGAATGTGTTCGTTCAGTGCATATTGACTTGGCTTGTGAGAACATCCGCCCTACACACGGACATTGGATTTCCTGTCATGGTGACTTAGACGTGAGGACGGCAGTGAGTGATTCCTGCCAGTCAAGAACTTTCACTGGAGCCCCACTTGAATGGTAATAATCTGCTCCTGTAATTGCTGTGGAAAAGGAAAACCCTCTAGAGATTTTATATCTAATCATTTATTTATAAATCTGTAGATGGCAGTCTGCAGAATACGCATCGGGGGTCAACTTTGTGCTCAAAACAGTTGCCTGATGTTTACATTTCACGGTGTATTTTTTTAACAGTACCTCCAACCCCCGTGATCACAAAAGGACCCTGGCTTGCTGGTAGTGCTCTGTGCCTCATCCCATGGCCCAGCCACTTCATTACAGATGCCTCTGCAGAGGCTGGTCCCCTCTGTATTAGCTGAAATATGCATGTTTTTCCATCTCATTAATTCAGTCTACATACAATTAATTTTTGCCTATTAATAAACCCCTTGGTGTTAGTGACAGCTATCTAAACCACTTCACCTAGTGTGGAAGAGAAAAGTATACTTGCAAATTTCCACCCCTTGTCTGCATTTTTATTGTTGTATCTGTGGGTTGGAGGGTGTCGGTGCATAAATCAAGCAATGCAAGGAAATGTAAACTGCTAAGAACCTGGCCTTAGACCAGCTGATGGGGAAGTTTGAAATATTAATTAGCTCCACTTGTATTTGGAATAGATGGAGATACAGAGAAGCTGTCCTCGCTCGTTGGGGTCTCTGGCCACAGGGAAATTTATTGGAGCCTAGATAAGTCAACGTTCTATTTTTTTTTTTTAACAAATCTAAATACTCAACTAATCTGAACACCACTCAAAAGACATCTTTTCTGTGTTTTCAAATCTCATAATTTCTCTTAAAAAAAAAACCCTCTAGGGGCGCCTGGGTGGCTCAGTCGTTAAGCGCCTGCCTTCGGCTCAGGTCATGATCCCAGGGTCCTGGGATCGAGCCCCGCATCGGGCTCACTGCTCGGTGGGAAGCCTGCTTCTCCCTCTCCTACTCCCCCTGCTTGTGTTCCCTCTCTCCCTTTCTCTCTGTCAAATAAATAAATAAAATCTTTAAAAAAAAAAACAAAAAAAACCTCTAAATAGAGGTGATTGTGCATATGACAATTCCGCCTGCTGATAATATTCAAAGGGAAAGGGAAATACCAAAAATGAGAAGAGAGCTTTGAAATTGAAAGGAGACACCACCTCCTTTGAGACATGGGAAACTAGGAAGTTCCCCTGAGATCTTGGTTTTGCTGTGTTCTTATCTATCTTTGTGAGGGGACAGCTCTTTGCCACAAATGAATTTCTCTCGGTTCAACACCAGCCAGGAGGAAATGTAGTTCTAAATGTAGTGTGAAGGATTCTTAGATTTCTTGTGTGGATTTGTAAAAAGTACAGTCACCGTTCACAGCAAGAGTCATTTAGGAGATCTAACCGTTGACCTCCTAAAAATTGCTAGAGTGGGCAGCTCCTTTCTAAGGGATTTGCATCTCGGATATGAAGCTACAGTTTATGGCGGGCCTGAGTAGCTGATGAACTTATCCACGAGAAAGGCTTTAGAGTGCCTAGCCTGGTAAATCCATAGGAGTGACGTCACATGAAAGTTTCTGGACTGTTCGGTGAGGAGACTTAGCCAGTGTCATTGGCCAGCTAGGTTGGAAGCAGGTGGTTGATTGAAAAATAGATAAACATTCAATTTGCTGATTTTTAAATAAGCCATATATATCAAATCCATCAGTTGTAATGATTAACAAGAATATTTTAGCAAGAATATTTAGTGGGGATCTATAATGGCTTGAATGAGACTCTCCCTTTGGGTACCAATCACAGAAATCAGATCTCATCAGGGTTTGCTGAAACTCCCTGCCCAGACATGAGCAGCCTGACCGGTTCCCAGTAGCAGTGTGAGCTCTTGGAAGGGCGAGCTCTGTCCTCCCAGTCCTTGTTTAGCACCTTATAATGCCTTCCCACACCCTTAGGATGAAGATGAGACCGTCCCTTAAGCCTGCCGGCCCCTCTCTCCCTCCTGCCTGCAGCCCATTTCCCAGTGTTCCTGTGTGACCAGTGGGGCCTGGCCCTCCTGGTGTGGGCCCCTTCCCTGCAGGCCCTTTCTCTGAGAACTCAGTAGGTTGTGCTTTCTACAACTAAATGGTGTGAAACAGGAGTTCAGTGGCTTATGCAGTGAGTGAATGGGTTAAGTACAGTTGAGCCTTGAACAATGGGGGCTAGGGGCACTGACCCCACACATAGTTGAAAATTCACGTACAACTTTTGACTCCCCCCAGAACTTAATAGCCTGCCGTTAACTGGAAGCCTCACCAGTAACAAGCAGTCCGTTAACTTGTATTTTGTATATTACATGTGTTATACGTGGTATTCTTCCAATAATGTCAGCTAGAGAAAACGCTATTAAGAAAATCATAAGGAGGGCGCCTGGGTGGCTCAGTTGGTTAAGCGACTGCCTTCGGCTCAGGTCATGATCCTGGAGTCCCGGGATCGAGTCCCGCATCGGGCTCCCTGCTCAGCGGGGGGTCTGCTTCTCCCTCTGCCCTCTTCCCTCTCGTGCTCTCTGTCTCTCATTCTCTCTCTCTGAAATAAATAAATAAAACCTTTAAAAAAAAATCATAAGGAGAATACATTTACAGGACTGTAGTGCCCATCAAACAAAGTCTGCGAACAAGCGAACCCACGCGGTTCCACCATGTTGGTCGAGGGTCCACTGTCTTTTCAGAACAGTGAATTTCAAGTTCCTGACTATGCTTTGAGCTCATCCAGAGAAAGTCGTTGTCAATAATAACTAATCATTTCATGAGGTCTAATGAAGAAACCATTAGTTGGCTTCTGAGATGAGCAAGTCAACCTCTCAGACCATGAAGTACCTGCCGGTTTTGTGATGAATCATCTGCATGCACAGATCTGACTTTGCCCCAGTTTCTAGCTAATTGAGGAAATGTTTCTATTATCTTTGCACTACAGTATGTAATTATCCCCTAGTTCTGAGGATCGGCCATTGAACCTTTCCCCCGCCTTTTGCCCTTGGTTATTCTTAAGTTTAAGACCGTGCACCGTGGCAGCTTCACCCACCATCCGCATCCCGTTCATGCCACTTTTTAATGTCAATTATAGAGAAAACTGCTCCTCTGGCTTCAGAAGTTTAACTTTCTTCTGAGAAAGTTGGTGGCTCTTCAGACTTAATGTCCAAAGCAATAGAACCAGGCATGTTCTGGGAAGCCCTGGTGTCCAGTGGGTAAGTGAACACAAGCACATTCTTCCAGAAGGTGGAAGTTCTTTATGCTGCTGGTAATAGGGTCAGAAAAAAGAAAACCGGGATCTTTAAATCCGCATCCCCAAGGTGCCATCAAGATGGACCTGGAGGAAAATTCTACGTGAATAAGAACGAAGACGGGAAGCCTCATCTTTGTTACTGAGGGGCCTGCCTGTCCTGAGTGATGTTTTCTCTCTGCCTGGCATACATGAGTGAGGACTCGTTCAGGGCACCGAAGAAATGGGTTCAGAGCACCGAGGAGGAGCCCTGAGGGAGAAGGCGCTTGTGCCCTGGCCTCCAAGCTGGTGCCAGCATCTTCTGGACCACGGATGTGAGCAGAGCCGAGGGTTCTCCCTCCAGTCCTGCCCGCGGAGAGCCCAAGCATGAGCTGTCCTGAGGCTGCAGCCTCCCGTCCTGGCCTGGCAGAGCCGGTGGGGAAGTGGTGGGCTATATTTTACTCATCCTTTCACCCCCTTAGCAACTTCTAGAGTGTGTCGTAAATGGTAGATACGCAGCAAGTGTTTATGCACCAGAGAGGAATGGCACCATGCCCGTTCAGCTCAGTGAGGGGGACACTTGTGCGCTCTTCTGTCCCGGGAAGAGAGACGCTGTACTGAGTGCCGCTTACCAACACCTCCTGTTTCCTGGGAGCTCGGGAATGCAGTGATTCATTATTACATAGTTTTGGGGGGTACTTTTAGGAAGAAACATCTGTTCCTTTCTGATCCTTTGTTTCTTAAAATGTTCAACAGAGTCACACATTTCTAGTAAGTGTATTTTATTTCACTTTTTTTTTTTCCATAAAGTACTTAATTGAAAATGGCAAGTGGGGTGGTTTGCAGTTTTTCCGAGCTGAGGAGTCCAGCTGCAGGCCCAACTGCCGTCAGAGTTTTTGGTTTGGTTCCTGGAAATGGGAGTTCGTTTTTTTAATTACATACATAATAACTAGCAGGAAGATGTTCAGTTTTCAGAAGCTAGGAGTGAGAGGAGCATGGGTACCAAAAAGGGGACAGTAGCTTGGGAGTTGTGAATATTTGTTTTCAAGTCTGACTTCTGTTTAATTTTTTTAAGTGCTTTAAGGAAGGAAGCCTGGTGGAGCAGATCTGTCAGCTAACACAGGCATACACCCCTTTTCTGTACTCTTTTTGGCCTATTTTCCCTGGTAGTTAGGCCAGCTCTTTTGAAGACATTGTACCCCAGGCAGAGGGCCATTTCTGCTGGAAGAGTTGAGATCTTTGGCTGAGCTCTTGGTCACACACTGATCAGCCGGGCTGAGAGCTGACAAGTTTGCTCTCGGTTGCTTTGTGCTGTGTGACTTCAGATCCTTGGTCCCTGGTATTTCTGTGCTGGGCCAGCAAGGCCGGGGAGAGGTGACGATGGACTTTGGTAAACCTGAAGCTGCACAGTGTCTAACACGATTGGTCGTGTGGTGTGTAAACGGAGAACTATGAAGTCTCTGTGATAAAGTAGTGGACTCATCCAGATAGGTCTGGAGTCCATGCAGGTCTCTTGAATCCTGGGCTCTGGGTGGAATCAAAGCTGAGAACCGTGGAATCCTCTTCTGCGGATCTGGTTCAGGAAACTATTTCTTAGATGTTTCAAGTTTTGATCAAAGCAGACATGCAGTTGAGGCAGCCTCTACCCGTGGAAGTTTGCCCTGGGTTTGCATGTATCTGAACCCATTTAAGAAGTCCAGGTATTAAGCCTTTTAGAGAACGTATGAAGAAGTTGATGGAAGGCAAACTCTTAGCAGGAGTACAGTGAGGCAACAGAATCTGTCAGACTATTTAGGTAGATTCCTAAAGTAAATCCAAATCATTTCTGAGTACATTCAGTAGTACCTCTTGGCCTCACTTTCTAGTCACGAATTTTCACTTAACACTTCACCGGCCATCATGAGCCCTTCATAAAAGGCAGTGAAGTGTCCGCTGCTGTGAATGACAGAGCTGCCTGAACGCATGGGCCGTGCTGGTGGAAACCGTCAGGCGCCAAGTATG
The DNA here is from genome assembly GCF_029215605.1 of Mirounga angustirostris. Lineage (NCBI taxonomy): Eukaryota > Metazoa > Chordata > Mammalia > Carnivora > Phocidae > Mirounga > Mirounga angustirostris. Next base: position 151,800,899 of record NW_026991714.1, read on the forward strand.
TGGGGTGGAGGGTAAGAACACTCCGTGGCACTTGGGGTGGTCTGAAGTGGGGTCTAGATGAGGCTGCAACGACAGGAGAGCTGACAGCACCAATCAGTGGGGCCCATTCCCTGGGCTGAGGTCAGACTGGAGAGGGGGCAGGTCCCAGGGTGGGAAGGCACAGTGCAGGACGGCAAAGGGCTGTGGCCAGTTTGGCGGGAGCTCGGGGTCCCTCGGGGGTGAGCTTGAGTCCAGGCCAGACTGAAGGGGAGGGGGGTGGGGCTCTGACTAACACCAGATGCAGAATTTGGATTTGATTCTGTGTGCATGAGGAGGAGTCTGGAAAGTCTTGCAAGCAGGATGGTCACTGGGACCGGGCAGGGTTTTCAGAAGACTTACCTTGTTTGGGCAGGTTCTCTGGAAGGGAATGGAGTGGGTCCAGGACAGTTCCGAGGCTCTGGTGGTTGTGCGGGGTATGGGTGGGAACTGTGCATGGGCAACAAAAGGGAAAGGAGATGGGAAACATCACAAAGCCCAAGCCAGCCATATTTCCAGGGATTTTCAAACGTGAGTCAGTAGGAGAATTTTAGTGCCATCATGAACAGCAGTAGGCAGCTAGAAGGTGTTACTGCCTTAGGGAGAAAGCTGTGTGTGAGTGTGACGTAGCATACAATTGGAGGTGATGACCAGCACCCCGGGTAGCCGTTCAGAGCAAGCAGCTGGCTGGGCAGAGCCTAGGGGCAGTGGACTCTTGGTCACTTGCATTCCCCTGCCCAGGGACACCTGATGCCGAGTCCACACAGAACCTCAGTCAGTAGTCAGGGAGGGGCAGAGAGAATCAGGAGGAGGACTCCGTGCAGGATCTGGTGCGGGGGTCAAGCAGAGATGGGCAGCTTCTGAAAGAAACCAGAATCCAGACTCTCCCCTCGTATCTCGTAGTTGGTGCATAGAAAGCACCTCGAGTGACGCCCAGTGCACAGGGCGTTCTCCACCCCACCAGCCCTGTGATTCGTGTCATTTAGTTACTCCAGGCGCCTCCGGCTGATGTGGTTGGTGTTGGAGGAGGGGCACTTAAACTCGGGCTTACATTCGGGTTTGGAAAAGCACCTGATCTGGGGGCGTTAGAGGTGGAGTGACAGGGAACCATCTGGAGACACCCGGAGAGGACCAGATACTAAACACCTCGCAGGCCCCATCACCTCTGCCACCACTCCTCAGCCCCTGTCGTGCACGTAAACACACGGGTGTGGTTGGGCCCCAGTAAGGCTTGGTTTACAAAAGCAGCTATGGACCAGGTTTGGACCGGGGAGATACTGAAAATCCTATGTGGGGACAAGTGTAGCATGAGTGATGGTTTAAATGCTGGATAACTGTTGGTGAGGAGGTGCTGCAGCCAGCAGCTGTGGTACTGGCCCAGCAAGAATGGGGGCCCGAGCTAAGGGGCTGTGGTAGAAGGAAGAAGAAACTCCCTTGTGTGCATGAAAATGGCCCGGAAGGACACACTGTGTGTCGTCTCTCCCGGGAGAGCTTCGGGGACCCCAGATTCCCTCGTTGCTGCCCATCCACCATTCCCAGCGTGGGCAGTGATGGGCACTGCGATCAATTATCTGGGGTGAACACGGCTCTCCGGCAAAGCTGGGCGGCTCAGAAGCAGGTCACATCCAGGCGTCTGTACACAAAAATGGATCGGTATTCACAATGCAGTATTAACACACCAATGAAAAACCAAGTTGCCTATAGGATTCTAGTTTCTGGTAGATTATTTTTGTACCTAGGCCTGTCATGTGGTCTCCTAAGCATTGACAAACCTGAGACAGTAAGAAAGCCAGACCAGGTGTGAATACAGTTGTTGTTAACATGATAGCAGTTTTTTCTCTTAAAGTGAGAATAAGGCTGTTACTTCTTCCCATTAAATTGTAGTCGTACTACAGTTTCCTATTACTTATGATCTAAGCAGCTACAGAACCTTGCTCAGGTTGTTAGAAGAGGGGATGCAACTTGTTAGAAGCAGTAATTTCAATCTATTTGTTCCATTTTTATCAGCACTAAATAATACCTTTTTAGTATCCTATTGGGATTAGGGTGGGGATGCCAGATAGAATAAAGGATGCCCAATTAAACTTATGTTTCTGATAAACAGGGAACCATTCTTTTAGTATATAAGTATTTTACAGAAAAATTTTGTTGATCTGAAATTCAAATTTAACTAGGTGACCTGTATTTTTCATTTTTTTACTTGCGTGTAGTTGACACACAGCGTTACGTTAGTTTCAGGTGTACAGCATAGTGATTCAACGAGTCTGTACGTTGCCATCTGTCACCACACCACATGGACGCTGTTTTGTTCTACACCTTTTATTCCTGGGACTTAGTCGCTCCATAACTGGAAGTCTGTGCCTCCCCTTCACCCATTTTGCCCAACCCCCCACCCATCTGGCAACCATCAGTTTATTCTCTTGGATTTATAGGTCTGATTCTGCTTTTTGTTTATTCATTTGTTTTTTAGACTCCATTTGTGAGTGAGATCGTATGTTATTTGTCTTTCCCAGTCTGACTTATTTCACTTCATACTCTCTAGGTCTGTCCATGTTGACACAAACAGCAGACCTCCTTTTTTATGGCTGAGTGATATTCTTTGTACATATATACCACATCCTCTTTATCCATTCATCTATGGATGGATATTTAGGTGGCTTCCATATCTTGGCTATTGTAAATAATGTTTCAATATGGGGTGGTGCATATATCTTTTGAGATTAGTGTTTCTCTTTTTGGAGGGGGTAAATACCCAGTAGTGGAATTACTGGATCATATGATATTTCTATTTTTAATTTTTTGAGGAAACTCCATACTGTTTTGCACAGTGGCTGCACCAATTACATTCCCACCAACAGTGCACAAGGGTTCCTTTTTCTCCTCATCCTCGCCAACACTTGTGGTTTGTTGTGTTTTTGATTCTAGCTATTCTGACAGGTATAAAGTGATGTCTCATTGTGATTTTGATTTACATTTCCCTGATGATGAGTGATGTTGAGCATCTTTTCATGTGTCTGTTGGCCATCTGTATGTCCTCTTTGGAAAAATGTCTGTTTAGGTCTTCTGCCCATTTTTAATCAGATTATTTTAGTGTTGAGTTGTATTAGTCCTTTGTGTATTTTGAATATTAACCCCTTATTGGATATGTCATTTGCAAATATCTTTTCCCATTCAGTAGGTCACCTTTTTGTTTTGTTGATGGTTTCCTTCACTGTGTGAAAGCTTTTTATTTTGATGTAATGCCAATAATTTATTTTTGCTTTTATTTCCCTCGACTTGGGAGACGTATCTAGAAAGATGTTGCTATGGCCAATGTCAGAGAAATTACTGCCTGTATTCTCTTCTAGGATTTTAATGGTTTCGGGTCTCACATCTAGGTCTTTAATCCATTTTGAGTTTATTTTTGTGTATGATGCCAGAAAGTGGTCCAGTTTCATTCTTTTGCATGTTGCTGTCCAATTTTCCCAACATCATTTGTTGAAGAGACTTTTTCCTATTGCATCTTCTTACCTCTGTTGTCATAGATTAATTGACTATATAATTGTGGTTTTTATTTCTGGGTTTTCTGTTTTGTTCCAGTGATCTGTGTGTCAGTTTTCGTGCCAGTACATGCTGTTTTGATGATGACAGCTTTGTAGTATCGCTTGTAATCTGGGGTTGTGATCCTCCGGCTTTGTTCTTTTTTCTCAAGAATGTTTTGGCTATTTTGGGCATTTTGTGGTTCCACAAAATTTTAGGATTCTAGTTCTGTGAAAAATGCTGTTGATACTTTGATAAGGATTGCATTGAACTGTAGATTGCTTTTGATAGTATGGACATTTTCACAATATTCTTCCATTCCAAGGGCATAGAATATATTCCCATTTGTTTGTGTCGTCTTCAGTTTCTTTCATCAATATTTTATAGTTTTCAGAGTACAGGTCTTTCACCTCCTTGGTTAAGTTCATTCCTCAATATTTTTTTTTATGTTTGGTATAGTTGTAAATGAAATTGCTTTTTTAATTTCTCTTTCTGCTACTTTGTTATTAGTGTATAGAAATACTGCCAATTTATATTAATTTTGTATCCTGCAACTTTACCGAATTCGTTTATTCTAATAGTTTTTCAGTGGAGTCTTACGATTTTCTATGCATAGTATCATGGCCTCTGCAAATAGTGGCAGTTTAACTTCTTCCTTACCAACATGGATGCCTCTTATTTCTTGTCTGACTGCTGCGGCTAGGACTTTCACTACCATGTTGAATAAAAGTGGTGAGAGTGGACATCCTTGTCTTGTTCCTGATCTTAGAGGAAAAGCTCTCAGTTTTAACCACTGAATATGATCTTAGCTATGGGTTTGTCATAGGTGACTTTTATTATGTTGAGATATATTCCCTCTAAACCCATTTTGTTGAGAGTTTTTTTTCTGCATCTGAGATGGTATGATTTTTATCCTTCATTTTGTAGATGTGGTATATCATGTTAATTGATTTGCAAATATTGAGCCATCCTAGCATCCCTGGAATAAATCCCACTTGATCATGGTGAATCAGCTGCTTATTGTTGAATGGGGCCTACTAGTATTTTGTTGACTTTTTCATCTATGTTCATCAGGGATATTGGCCTATAGTTCTCTTTTTTTGTGGCATCTTTATCTGGTTTTGGTATCAGGATAAAACTGGCCTCATAGAATGTACTTGGAAGCTTTCCTTCCTCTTTTATATTTTGGAATAGTTTGAGGAGAGTAGGTATTGACTCTAAATATTTGGTAAAATTCACCTGTGAATCCATCTGGTCCTGGACTTTTATTTTGGGGAGAGTTTTTAAAATAACAATTCAATTTCATTAGTAATAATTGGTCTATTCAAATTTTTTATTTCTTACTGATTTAGTTTTGGAAAATTATATGTTTCTAGGAGTTTATACATTTTTTTCTAGGTTGCCCAGTTTGCTAGCATATAACTTTTCATAATATTCTCTTATAATCCTTTGTATCTCTGTGGTATCAGTCTCTTTCATTTCTGATTTTTTTAATTTGAGTCCTTTCTCTCTCTGATGAGTCTAAAGTTTTATCCCTTTTTATCTTTTCATAGAACTATTTCTTGGTTTTATTTTCTTTCCATATTTTAGTCTCTTTGTCATTTTTTTCTGCTCTGATCTTGTTTCCTTCCTTCTACCCACCTTGGGCTTTGTTCTTTTTTTTTTTTTTTTAGTTCCTTTAGCTGTAAGGTCAGGTTGTTTGAGCTTTTTCTTGAGGTAGGCAGTCCTATATCACTATGTATTTCCCTCTTAGGCCTCCTTTTGCTATGTCCCAAAGATTTTGGACAGTTGTGTTTTCATTTTCATTTGTCTCTGTGTGTTTTTTCTCCTTTGATTTCATTATTGACCCATTGGTTGTTTAGTACCATGTTGTTTAGCCTCCACATGTTTGTGTTTTTTCCAGTTTTTTTTCTTGTGATTGATGTCTAGTTTCATACCATTGTGGTTAGAAAAGATACATGGTATGATTTCAGTCTTCTTGAATTTATTGAGGCTTGTTTTGTGGCCTAACATGTGATCTATTCTGGATAATATTCCATGTGCACTTGAAAAGAATGTTGTTTTTAGTTGGAACATTCCATATATATCTGTTATGTGCATCTGGTCTAGTGTGTCATTTAAAGATACTGCTGCTTTATTGATTTTATTTGAAGATCTAGCTATTGATATAAGTGGGAGTGTTAAAATCCCCTCTTATTTTATTGTATTATCATCAATTTCTTCCTCTGTCAGTTTATTATTTGCTTTATGTAATTAGGTGCTCCAATGTTGGATGCGTAGATATTTAAAATTGTTATATCAGGACGCCTGGGTGGCTCAGTCAGTTAAGCATCTGCCTTCAGCTCAGGTCATGATCCCAGGGTCCTGAGATCGAGTCCTGCATTGGGCTCGCTTGCTTCTCCCTCTGCCTGCCACTCCCCCTGCTTGTGCACACACGCTCTCTCTCTTTCTCTCTCTCTCTGACAAATAAATAAAATCTTTAAAAAAATAATAAAATTGTTATATCTGCCTGTTTGATCCTATTACCATTATATAAAACCCTTCTTTGTCTCATTACCATCTTTGTTTTAAAACAAGTCTATATTGGGGCGCCTGGCCTTCGGCTCAGGTCATGATCCTGGAGTCCCAGGATCGAGTCCCGCATCAGGCTCCCTGCTCGGCAGGGAGTCTGCTTCTCCCTCTGACCCTCCTCCCTCTCATGCTCTCTGTTTCTCATTCTCTCTCTCTCTCAAATAAATAAATAAAATCTTTAAAAAAAAAACCAAGTCTATATTGTCTGATATCAGTATTGCTACCCTGGCTTTTTTTCACTTCCGTTTGTATGGTAAATGTTTTCCATCCCTTCACTTTCAGTTGTATGTATATTTAGGTGTGAGGTTAGTCTCTTATAGGCAGCATGTAGATGGGTCTTGTTTTTTTAATCTATACTCCCCCCCACCCCCACCCCGTGTCTTTTAATTGGAACATTTAGGCCATTTTGTATTTAAAGTAATTATTGATAGCTATGTACTTATTGCCATTTTGTTAATTGTTTTCTGTTTGTTTTTGTGGTTCTTCTCTGTTCCTTTCTTCTCTTGATTTCTTTCTTTGTGATTGATGAGTTTCTGTCACATTTGGCTTTCTTTCTCTTTATTTTGTGCATCTGTTATAGGTTTTGGGTTTGCCATTACCATGAGGTTCATACATAGCATCCTGAATATACAGCAGTCTATATTAAAGTTGATGGTCATTTAATGAACACAGTCTTAACGAGGGATTTGTATTTCCAAGAATCTGTGAGTTCTGTGAGATTTTAAAATTTGTTTGCATTGCAATTAAAATCTTGGAGAGTAAACATCTCATCATTTATAAGGGTAAAATGCTTCTTCAGTTGGGAGTCACAGTTGGGAGATGTTTTCATACAACAAGTTCAAGTTACTATGTTTCAAACTAGAGTTTTCTTGAGTATCTGAGAATCCTTTGAAAAGAAAAGGATCCCAAAATTCTCGGGCCAGAGATTCCAATCTAAGCCAAGGACTTAAATTCAGAATGGCGCATACTTGGGACCTCTGTAGACATGCTGTTGCACATCTGTACTGAGAAATAAGACCCAGTTCTGAGAGTAGGGAGCTAGAGATTTGGGACCAGAGAAGAAGGGAGACTCCAGAGCATTAACAATTGCGTTGTATTTGTGGTTGGCAGAATGAGGCAGCCCAGAGTCCCATGTCTGACCTTGGGGATTAGGTGGGCCTGCATGGGGCAGCAGAGAAAGGACATGCTCTCTCTTCAAGCTCCCACCAGATAGATTTTCAGTGGGGTCTTCTGCCTCTTTGTCCCCCTCTGCTGTTCTCAAGCTCTCAGGGTGAGGCGTTTAGGGGTCAAATCAAGACTTAGTGCTCTGAAGTACTGCCTCCTGACTCCAGGGTTCGCGTGCAGGGCCTCTTCCCTTGTCCTGGCTGTCAGAACACCTGTAAATAAATGCTGCTTTGTTTTTGCTGGAAAACTCTGTGACACCCCCTTCTCTCTTCCCCTGGGAGGGCTGTGAACCGGGTCCAGGCATGGAGCTTACGGTCCACAGACCCGCCTGCCTGCAAGTGTGACAGCCTCCCAGAGGGCTGTATTGATTTTTTTAAGAGGAAGAAAAAGGCATATAAAATTGGACTTTCCAACCTTCTTTGAGTAGAAATTGGTGCTTCCAAAGGGAATTTTAATTGGCTGGCTTTGCAGCTAAAATATTTTCTACCCCTTTCTTTCTCTTCTTCACCCTGCCTCTCTCTGTTCATCCTTTTAGACTTCCCCCAACCCCGTTTACTTTTACTTCCTGCTCTTGAGCAAAATTGGGTCCTTTACGGGTGGACTTCTGATTGGAAGACCTCGGGGTGTTGCTAAGTTTGAGCACCCTGGAAGGAAGACAGAGGATGCTGGGGGAGCAGCCAGCTCGGGGAAGGAAAGGAGGGGGCGGGAAATGGCATCTGTGCTTGCTGTTCAGAGCGAATCACCCTTCAAATTGAAAATCTTGATTTCCAGTGCCAGTGACAATACTTGTTGAAGAAGTACAAATCTTTCCTGCTTCTTGTAATCTACTTCTTGCAAATATTAGTACTCTGGAAAAAAGATTTATTTTAATAATGTGAGTTTTAGGGGTTTTTTTTTTCTGTAGTTAACATTGTTTTATTACCCTATATCCTTGCCAGAAAGCGCATTTTAAGAGTTTCAATTCAAAATTAAATATGACCTCAGTGTTTTAAAATACAATTACATTAACTGTCCATTTAATAGTTGCTTAAGATTTTTTTGGCCACTAATGTATAGTCAATATACTTGTCTGATATTAAATACAGGGTTTTCAGCCATGCTCACCCGCTAACATGTTCCAGCTGCAACAATAAATAGGAGCAAAGGCTTTCTGAGAAAGTGAGCTACAGAAAGTTGTTCCCAGATGAAACTGCAGTGTTCTTTTATATCATCAGCTATGCTTTTCTTTAAAAACTCCACTGTGTTTGATAATAGGGAACGATCTATTATTTATTTAGAACTGTACAAACCAATTTACAAGACAGGTAATTTAGTGGTAATTTAGGATTATTTATTAATGAGCCCAGTACACAAGTTAATGGGACCAAACCCTGTGGAGGTCAGCCCTCCTAGAAGATGTGCCTTTGGAGAGAAAAGAAGTAGTGTCTTCAGAACATTCAGTTACTATTTTAACATTTAAATTAAGACACATTCCCTTGCTAAGATGCAAAATAATTTTTTTTTCTGAATTGCATCACAACAAAGTAGTCTTGAAGCTGTCTGGAGATCAGTTTTGTCAACCATATTAAGGGTGGGTATGTTTTAGCCCTGTTAGTTCCAAAGGTGTGAGAGCCTCGAGAAGGAGCTGTGGTTTCCCAAGCTCAGGCACATCCCACTGTCCCTGTCAGGTGCTTTGCATCCGGGATACTCTGTCCCGTTGCTCACCGCACATTCCAGAATTCCCAGTCACTGTGGGAGGGGCGTGTGTGTGCCTGCTTCCTGGGAGCTGGCTTTCTTCTCATGTCTGTTTTCCCCCAGCAGTGATCAAAAGGCAGAGACTGCAGAGGGTCAGCTGGTGCCCTCTGCATGTCCTGGGGTGGGGGGCGGGGAGTTCTCCCCACTAGGACCTCTTCCCTCTTTCTGTGGTGATCTAATGGCTGCCTCTTGGAAGACTAAAAAACCTAATGGAGAAATGAGGGGCAGCATAAGTGGCCTTCATAGAATATGTCTGTAGTCACTGGAATTCAACCTTTATCTATAGCCAAAGAATGAAGATAGAGCTAAGTATGCTGCTTAATTTCATTTTTCCTGCGTTTCATCTCATTGTGCAGTTGATTGCCTTATATCAGGAGTGGGGAATGGAGCTGCCGTGAAGGAAACTCACTTAGTTTTGTGTCTTCAAATCTGAAACAATTCCAGGTTTTGACTGTAGAGTCCTATCAAAGTAAGCAGAATTGGAAGTGATGCCCAGTCCCTGGGCTTTAACAAACTTTGTTATTTGGCTGTCTGCTACGAAATCTGAAAAGGTAGAGAAATGTAGCTTTCACTGTTTAGAAAATCTTTGTGGGTTTTTCTTCCCCCTGGGGAATGGTTTTCAGCAAATTATTCATTGGAAAAATGAAATCTGAAATGCAGGTGTTTCTCCGTGCACATGTTATGGTGGCCCGACTAACACCCTTGCATCTTGTTTACTCCTTCGCTCAGCAGGCAGGCATTGAGCACCAGTAATGTGCCAGGTAGGACCCCAGGGCTGAGAGGCAGAGTTGGGATCAGCTCCGTGACAGTGCCTGGCTCTCCATTCAGGTACCCAGAGCAGCCTTTGCGGGAAGCCCGTCCATCTGACTTCTTCATGCAACCTAGGCTGACATCTGCCCTAGCAAAAAGCCTGGCCTGCTGGTTTGCCAAGCCACGTAGAACAGTACTATGGTGTTTATCACTCTGGGACTTGCTTCCACAGGGCTAAGTGTGGTGAAGATGATGGGCCTGGGACATTCTAAGGCCTAGACTTCTTACTTCTAAAAAGGAATGTTGTATGGAGTGGTCATCGAGGCATTTAAATATAAACATGGCCTTCCTTAGGGTATAGACCAATAATGCCCAGTGGGCCACTCCCTACAAACCTGAGACCCTATAGTAGGGGGCACCTAGTCTCTCTTCTTGGAAGCGTCTAGAATATAAAAAAACTGGAACTGACACTCAGAATCCCATTGTCTTTGAATTGATAGGGCAGTGGGCCTTGGATGTAGTCTTATGGATTAGGGGAACTTTATAGAAGTTACATAAATGTAAGAGAATAAATCCAAATGCTATAAGGGCTATATGCTATATAGGATAATAGGATATATGCTATCAAGAATAGAGCATGTAAATATAGGGACTTTGTATTAAAGGAGTAACTGTTTCCATTTCAGAGATCATCAAGAATACTGTGGATTCGTGGAGGTGGTCCAGAGATTAAGGTCTTTGGATCAGACAGACTCTAATTCAAATCCTGGTTGCATCCCTTATGCGTTGGTCAAGTTATTGTTGCATAACTTCTGGACTCCGTTTCATCTTCTGGAACATAGAGATAGTATCTCCCTCAGGGGTTATGGGGAGGAATAAATACAGAACAGTTTAACTAAATACCTGGCACATGTTAGGCACTCAGGAAATTGCAGCTGCGAAGTTTTATGGAAGTGTTTCCCTATAGTTGATCCTCACCTTTATTCAGCGGACCTCTCCTTTCCAAAATGCCATATTGTGTAATGAAGGTCTGACATTGAGACATTTTCTCAACAGGGACTTCTGAAGTCAGTTGCCTTGACTCTGGCTGACTTTCAATGTGTTATTGAGAGAATTGGGATATTAAATTGCATGTTAGAAAACCAATCATCTTATACCCATCTTAACTATGGCCCTGAGGTTTTCCCATTCTCGTGCTACTTTCTTTTCCCCCTAACACCTGTTTGTTTTAGGGAGCAAAGGCCCTCTCACTGATGTTTCAGTTCCTCTGTGTCCCTAAAATCTTCTATCTCAGAGCAAGCTCTTGTTGGAAACCTGTGTCTTTTTCCTTAAGTGTCCTTGCAAAAATTTAATGGCACAGAGCATTTAGTTGTATGTAATGACTTTCTGCACTATCATTCTGTTGTTTGGGCACTAACATCGATTTCCCTTATCTTGGCATGTGAAGGAAGGAGTCTCATTCCTGTCTGTCTCTCCTCAGCCTGCACACACCCTCAGTGGAGCAGAGCAAGGGCACAGAGAGTCTTTGAGGGCATTGGAATGGGGCAGCTTGTAGAGAGGCCAACTCTGCGGATTGGCCCAGCAGAGAGAGACCAGACTGTAGAGGATGCTCAGAGCAGGTGGCTGCTGCCTTGGGCCACATGAGTTATAGAGTCAGCCTCAGAGATGTTGCGGTTGACCAGATGCCTCATTCTGAAATCTGAATGTTAAGATGAGGTTTCTAAAATTCTTGTTTGTGGATCAATTCATATTTGTCCCTTCTTTTCTGGGAATGAAGAGAATTACCCTATAATGCAGTTACCTAACCCCAAAGATCCTTTGGGGGGAAAAGTACCCATATGGGAATACCAATAATTTGATGAGACTGGTGGAAAAGACTCCTTAAAAATTGTATTTTTACAGATATTTTTCGACAAATGAACTAAATTTATTCTTAATGACAGGCTTGTAATCTACCTAAGTAACAATTTGATTAGGATTTTTTATTCCTCTTTCATGTTAGCTATTTCTTTTTTAAAACTATTTCGTTGCTAATATATAAGCATTTCATTTGTAAGAAGCTAAATTAAGCTGGGAAAGCGGAATCTACCTCTCGTGTGTGAAATGTTAGAAAGCTGCTCTGCTCCCTGCTTCAGTGGTGAAAAACAAATGCAACACAGATATAAGGCTATTTGAACTCTTTATTTGCCACATTTACAATATTAATAACAGCGTTTCTAGAAGTTGTCACATCAAGTTAAAGATCTTCATTCCAGGCTGTCTTTTGGGGCCAAATTGAGACTGGATGCATGCATTTAATAAATTGTAGTCTCAAGTAGTCATTTTTGTAAATAATTAGTTTCAGTGAAAGAATAAGTTAGCATATTGTATGCATCTAATGTTGCAAATGTACATACAGCAAACTTTGCTATTAATCAACAGTCAAGCACCGCAAGTGGGGTCTCATACATAATGAATTGTGCTTAAGCCTCATGGGTTTCTTGATAGAAAAATAAAAGAAAACACAAGTGTAGTAAGCTTTTGAATAAAATTTAACTAGATTGCTCTGCATCCTGTAATTGTTTTGGAATCATTAGGGACCTGATAATTCATCTATAGTTTTGGGGTGTTTTTATCTTCATCTGTCAAATAGTAGAGATTTTAATGATATGTTAAAGTGCGGCTAAAATACAGTTTTCCTTTTAACAATTTGAACATTTAGGAGAGAAAATAAATAGGCTTTTTTAAGGCATTCTAGTCTGCCAAGTATACTATTTAAATTGTGTTTTTAAAATGTTTTATTGCTTATGTATTTACGAATCATTTTCAAAAAGAAAAAAGTATATAGTTCTTATGACATATACCTTGTATTGAGGAGTTGAAAATTTACATAACATTTTCCGGGTTTGGAGAGGGTTTTAAAATACTATCATAAATTCCTCTGTGGTCTTGTGTAGATTCTGACATTAATTTGAGCCCCAAATTTTGAAGGCTTAGGATGCCCATTAAAAACTGATATCCAATTTAAGCAACATACCTGTGACCACCCAGAAAGTGAGTAAATTGGGGCCCAGTTAAATTTTACTGCCGCTTCCTCCTCCTATTGTTAACCTTGGGACGTGAACCATTGGTGGCCTATGATAGGGTCATAAATGTAGAATCCATTTTGGGGGTGTGTGATTGTGGGGGTGGAAGGTATCAAGCAAGGAGCAGAATTTATGTCCATCTTTGTTCTGATCCACACTGTAAAAGCTCAGCGAGGGTGTGCAGAACACCTGTCAGAGCTCCAGCTAGGCCTCCTGCAGGGACGGCTGGAAGTACCACCTTCCCCGCAAAGCCGTCCCCAGGACTTCTGTCTGGACCGGGCGTGGGTTCGCTTCGCTACTGATTTCCCTCCGTCGAATGGTAGCAAAGTCTCTTTGTTTCACAGAGATGGACCTGTGAAAACAGACCCCAGAGCCCAGCACGTGAAGGTCAGTCCGTAAACCCACGTGTTAGGAGTCATGGCAGCTCCTCTCTCCCTTCAAGTGCACACGTGCAGGATCGCATCTGCTGTTTGTTGTGTAAACGTCAGTATGTTGCTGGTACTCCCTTCTTCTCAGTTGACTGCAGAGCACGCCCAGGGCAGCATGGGAAACCCACGCACTGACATGCATGTCGTTGGGACGGCACCGGACGCACAGTCACACCGCCCGCTGCCGCCCTGAGCCTCGGGAGGCCCCAGCCCTGTTGCTCGATGAGCCCCGGTCGGGAGGCCTTTGTTCATCTCTGACTCAGTGCTGCTGCTGGAGGCCGATGTTTCTTATACCTGCATCAGCACTCTGCTTTCCTCCTTCCCCTGTCTTCCCTGGTCTAGAAGTTCAGGTACCTGCACAGATCCCATCACACCCGCGCGGTAGTACTGCTGTGAGCTGCTAGCTGGCAGGCGGGGTCACAGAGCTGCCGCTGAACATGTCCGTTCATCAGACGGCCTGTGAGAGCCGGCATCGGGGCGGGCGTTGGGAACACGGAGCTGAGAGGCCAAATGGAAGGTTGTGAGCACCTCCTCTGCGTCTTACCTCCACCTCCTTCTCTGCCCAGCCGTGCTGCAGACGCTGCGTCAATGCCTCTGTGGATGAGCCGCAGGCATAACGGGTCCTCGATGATGGCTTAAATAGAATCAAGCCACAAAACTCAGTTGGAATAAAGAGTTTAAAATCTTTATTCAGCCCCTTCATTGAAAAAAAAAATGATTTTTTTTTTTTTTTATCGTAGGTAGCATAATTTATTTCTTGTCTTCCATCCTACCACTGGAAAAAGAAAAGCATCTGAGCTTTAGCAAGAAGGTATCATTAAGTGCAGGACAAATCCATCAGACACAAACACAAGAGACTCTGCTAGAGATCTGTTAAATTAGACATAATTGTGCATTTGCCAGTGATACTTGGCAGCAGTATCCACATGTTTTAAAATCACCTCTATTGCAATTTTAAACTTTTGCTGAAAATGTGCACCTTCCTGAGGCTGTGGGGTCTGGTGCTCTGCTCTGGAGTCCACACTGTGTCCTAGAGCCAGAGAAGGGGAGATTTGCGTATCCAGCTCAGCTTGGGAAATGTTTCTCATTGTAAGGGTGTCCAAAATGCTGTATGTGGCTAAGGCTCTGGACTCTTCCATCCACTACAGGCTGTACCCTGCTATCTGTGTGTTTTCCCGCAGACCGATCGCCCGGTCTTGTTAAAGGACACAGCCTGGGTCAACTCGCTGCCAGATTCCAGGGGAACTCCAAAGAATACGTGTCTTTGGAACTCTTTCCTAAGGTTGTAGCTCTGTGTGGGTGAGCCTCTAGCATCACCAGTTCATGTTCCCAAACCATAAAACTCAATTTTATCCCAGGAAGACAGAAATATTGGAAAAGTACTGGGGCAAAACAAGAGAGGTTTTTGAATGTCTGCCCCCTGGGTGTAGCTAATGCTGCTAATCAGATGTGAGAAGCTTAGAACTTTTGGCCTGTTTTCTTACATCAAGTGGGATTTAAGCCAAGTACATGACATTTTAATGTCTTTGGGAAGTAGAATTCATTCAGAAATGAAGACTTAGTGATTCTTTACTACCAGCAAAGTCTTGAGGTGCCCCCAAACCCAAATACCCAAATCTCCTGCCGAACTGAGTTTCAAAGTATTGAGCAAATTCGTAGCTTTGGGAAGACCCTGGAGGACGTGGGGTCAGCAATGTTCTTCCAGGTTTCCTCCTGTCCCGCCAGCCCTTGATGCCGATGCAGACCCTGGGCGCGGCTTTCCGGTGGGCTGGCCGGCCTGGCTCGCTTTGCCCAGGGGGCTCCTGGTTCTGCAGCTGCCACTAGCCTGAGCCCTGTGCAATAAATGCACAGGTATGTCTAATTTAACAGATCCCACCCGCTGGCTGGGGCGGCGCACCCGATGGCTTCCCATGCGGCAGATGGACGGCTCGGAACCTTGTCCCTTTCCACTTGGGTCCCTCCCCTTGTCCTCCTCTGCGGCTGGGGTGGTGCTGCCTCTGTCCCCTCCCCTCCTAACCGAAATCCGTGTGTGGAGACAGCAGGCCGTGTCGCAGGTAGGAAGGACAGCTTTCCCGTGAGTGCCATCTAGGCTCGTGTGTGTAACGCCATGAGTGGGTTCTGCTCCGTGGATGCGGGTAAGGCATCCCTGCATCACTGAAGACGTTTCAGAAGTCTGTTCTGGAGCACTCCCCCACTCTCCTGCGTCCTGATTTGAGCTGAAAGACAAAGCTGACGTCTGAAACAGTTCACCGGAACATTCTTTCTCCAAGCTCCGGAAGGGACGGGGTCACGACTGCAGGGGAACATCACTCGGGGCTTTCGATCACACCGGCGTTCCCGGGGCTTCCCCTGGAGGCTGTTGTCGGGGATTGCCAGCAATTGCATGTTTCTCGAAGAAACCCTTAAACCAAACCACATAGCATTTCGTGTTTGCTCTATTGCGGTGTGCCCAGTGCTCTCTACTGTCCTGTGTGGAAAAGCTCAGCAAAGCCAATTCATTGGGCAGCCGCTAGCCAGCCCTCTCTTGCCAGGTTTAACAAAAGGCGGGGGCTTCCAGTGTCCCGGGATTGGCCTAGGGTGACTCTTACTGATGACGAGTGGCATCCTGGGAGAAGGGCTCAGGCGGAGCGACTCTGATGTGCCCCTTACCGCACGGTCCCGGCTGACAGCAGGACAGGGCCTGCCCTCGTGTGCCCTGTGGGCCGGCCAGCCAGCTGCCGGCTCTGGGCTCCCGCGCCTGGCACTGGCCCGCAGACGGGCGTGCGCGTCTCCGTGCTGGCTGAGCGGCAGGCTCCCCGGGAGGGCTGGGATGGGGGGCTTAAGGGAGCGTGGGCCGCGGAGCCTGTAATCACTGGGGCTTTGGGGCCGGTCGGTAGGGAAGCCTGCAGAGACTCCTCGGTAATAAGCGCAGTCACTGGCGGGGCCGTGCTGCCGTCAGACCGCGGCTCGCGCTGGGGCGTGCGAAGCGAGGCTGGAGGAGAGGGCAGGGCAGAGGATAAATTTCGTTTTATTGTAGAAATGGAAATTTGTGTCATGGCTTTAAAAATCTGGTTTTATGTGTGTGTTTAATGCCATTCATTTTAAATGTAGTATCATAAATCCTTGCTTCAGAAGCAAAGCTGTTTAATTACATTTCACCCATGAATAGTTACCTAATGCCAATAGAGAAAGAGTTAAAAAGGAGACCTACAGAGTAAATCAAAGGTTGAGATCTTTAGCACAAGCATAAAAAATCAATTTAAGATGAATTTTACTACTATAAAAATTCTTCAAATATCCTTTTAAGAGTGGGAAATGCAAGTAGGGACATAGCTCCCGTTCTAGTCCCTTAGCCACGTGGAGGACGTGGCTACCGGCCTGGTCAGTGCCTCCGAAACCCAGACGCCCCTATTCTACTCAGGGGCCTCTGAGGAGGGAGCTGTAAGTCTTGGAGCAAAGCGGGTCGCTAGTGGGTACTGAAGCCCCCGCCGCTCGGTTTAAGATGCCCCGTCTCCTGTGGTGCGTATCCCTTGGCCCAGGGAGGCATATTCACCATCTGCATGACGGCCAAGCACAGCCCGCAAGCTCTGATAACCATCGGTAGCCTGCTGCAGGGTGCGTGTGGGTCAGCGTGGGCTCTCGAGGCAGTCCCTGTCCCTCTCCTGCCTCCTCGGGAGGGCAGTCTCCCATGGGCTGAGGATGGGGACATCGGCACCTTAGCTCTGTTCATGTCCTATTTGGGCAGACATCACGTGCAGATTGCTGCCTGCACAGCCGGGCGGCCTTGGCCTTGCTTCATGGGAAGGGAGCCCTGTCTCACCTAGCACACCACCCCCTCTCCCTCCACCCCTGCGTGCGGGATGGCAAAGCACATGACAGGCTTCCCCATCTTTATTCTCCAGTATCATCAGGGCATATTTATTCAGTACGGATGGAACAGTGCAAGAACAGAGGGACTAGAATTTCTCTCTGAAGTTGAATAACGTTTAAGCCAGGCATGGGAAATTCGACTCCTTCCCTGACCAGATGTCCTGATGGAACGAGAAATCAGGGCAGGGAAGAGATGCATTTGCACCCCCAGCAATGTCTCTGCCCCGCTGGCTCCGTGGAAGGAGCATGTCCCGTGGGGCCCCTCTGTTGCTTTGGGGTCCACGCCGACGAAGGGCCTGTCCACGTTGAGTTCCCATTGCAGAGATCTCACAAAGGTGGCAGCTGGGCCGAGGCCTGGGCCTGCTCTGTCTGGTCGTGAGTTGGCAGGATGGGCAGCTTGTGTCTGTTGTCCCTCTCTGCCTGGACGCTTTGGTGGACTCGTTTCTTTTACCTGTCACTTTCCTGTTCCTTCCTTATCACTGTCCACGTGCAAGTGCTTAGAACAATGCCCTCCACCCGCCCCCGATCCACTTTCTGTTCTACCATAGGAAAACAGTAGAAAGGGCATTTCTGTGCATCCCGTCCAAGGAAGCTTATTTCTGGAAAGATCCAGGGACCTCAGTGGAGACTCGCCTTTCCACAGAACGCCGTGCCTGAGAGACTTGGACTCTAGCACAGGATTCTTTCTGTAAGACCTGCTTCGAGGTCTTCAGTTATTCTCTGTGCTGTGCAGTGCACAGGCTTCTGGATCTGCAACAGCCTGTGCATGCTCCTGGGGGCCTCAGTCACCCTGATGTCCCCGTGCTGGGCCACATGGCCAAGCAGCGGTGGCCTCCTGACTCAGACCCTCACAGGGTGGTGGGTCCGAGGTGACACAGGCAGCAGGCCTGGTGTGCAGGCGTACCCATCCTTTTTTTTTTTTTTTTTTTTTTAAAGATTTTTATTTATTTATTTAACAGAGATAGAGAGAGAGCACAAGTAGGCAGAGCGGCAGACAGAGGGAGAAGGAGAAGCAGGCTCTCCGCCGAGCAGGGAGCCCGATGCAGGGCTCGAACCCAGGATCCTGGGATCATGACCCGAGCTGAAGGCAGCCGCTTAACCAACTGAGCTACCCAGGCGCCCCAAGGCGTACCCATCCTTAACACCCAGAGAGTGAGGTGTGGAGGGTCAGGAAGAGCCGCTTGCAGCTATCCTACCCCAAAGCTTCAGTATCTGAGAATACTAGACAGACTCTGCCCTCCAGGCCCAGAAGGTGGCTAGGAAGCCTACCACCTGGTCCAGGGCCTTGGAAGGGAAGGAAGGAAAGTCAGCTGAAGAAAGCAGACTTGGTGCCAGCGCTTTTGTGGGTGTGGGGTTCTAGGAAATTGAAATAAAAATTGGATCCATCATAAAACTGTAGGGCTCAGAAGCAGGGATGTTTCCTCATTCCAGCAGAGCAGATCCCCAGAGACTCGGCACCTGCTGAAGGTAAGTCAGCTCTGTGAGAGGCCACTACCAGATCCCACAGATGGAGGAATTAGACCCTGAGGGCAAGGAACAAACTGAATCGAGTCTAAAGTATGTTGGTTTAAACTTAAGGAGATAAAAGGAAGAAGTGACCATAAGGAATGAACAAGGGAATTTGAAAAAAAAAAAAAAAAACAGAAGCCAGAGCTGAGTGACTGACGTTAGCCTCGCGGAAGGACCTACACATAGATTAGACACTTGAAGCATGAGACTCCATGGAACGAAAGCAAACTGCAAGGAAATCCCCCAGAATGCAGCCCCAATCTGTAGAAAATCCCGAACATGCTATTCTGTTGAAATTGAGTGGGAGGGGCGGGGTGATCAAAATGCAGGTTGATTACTTTGGTAGTATTTCTGGAAGGTATTTTTGATAAGATGTGATTTTACAGACGAACGATAGAGGCTCGCGTGCACCTGTTAGCCTTGCAGAGGGGCAGCCATGCGCTCACTGGGCTGGCTTCTGCGCTTGCCGTCCCAGCGCTGTCACATCCTGCTCCACCGGACTGCGGACGTTCAGGGCCCCAAGTAGCAGAGCCTGTGTACTAGGATGTTCCTCCTGGAATCGCCTCTTGTTTTCAAAGAGGAGCTGTGTTTCTTAGAGCTAAAGGTGGAAACGTGGCTGGAAGGCACCTGCCCACCCCTGCGCGGCCGTGGGCACACATACCCGGGAAACTGCCATGTGGGCACAGTAACGTTTGTCTGCTTTTCACTTGTGTGGACTCAGGGCCTGAGGTTTATTACCCTCCTGTTATGACTTTTGCAGACCCACGGAGGCCCCCACTCTTCCTGAGCTGCTCGGCCGTCCAGAGGAAATGACGGAGCCCCTGGTGCAGTGCGTGGCCTGGCTGGATGCCTATTTCCATGAGCCCGAGGTCCTCCCAGGCCTCCCCTTGCCTGCGATTCACCATCCCATTTTCCAGCGAGGTCAGTAACTCCGCCGCCTCATAGGGTTTCGCTCAGGGAGCTTGACTGATTAACTATCACTTACATCACAGCCCATTTTATCGACTCTACTGACTTGGTATTTTTACATCATCTAAACAGAGACAGCATGTGGCCACGCTATAAGGACAAGAGTTCACGATCTCCACCCATTCCAAATGCTTGTGTTAGTTTTGGCACGTGGTCACGTAATTCTTGGCAAAGGCAGTAAAAATGATGCATGCAGATCGACTCTCGACTCTTGTTGGCTGAAAGGTTTAAATAGGAACACATCTGAATAGCAGTGAATTTTTCAATAAGCTTATTGTTAACTTAAACTATCTGCTTGCCAACAGCACAGAAAATGAGGCTTGTATATGGACAATTAGCCACTTCCATAAACTCGGCTGGTGAGATTTACATCAGAGTGGGTAGCGGCATTGGGTCGTCTCGGATAAGTTTTCAACCTAATTTCTCAAACTTGCCATAGTTAGATACTGTGTTCTTAAACATGATTGAGAACTTACTGCCTAAATGTAGCAGGCTTAAGGCCATGGTCTGTGGTCACCAAAAAACATTTTCCCAGATGCTTCTTTTTAAGTTCTTGTTTGGACCTTAATTATGGCAACTAAAATTATTCTAGGCACATACCAGGGGTTTATTTTGCATAGTGATTTTTTTATACTCATTTTAAGATAAATGCATGTGTATGTGTACACAAATATGTATAGATGTATTCACACATGTACTCAAGGGAAAATACTACCCTGAGATTTTAGATAAGGTAAATTTAGAGGCGCCTGGGTGGCTCAGTTGGTTGAGCGTCTGACTCTTGGTTTCAGCTCAGGTCATGATCTCGGGGTTGTGAGATCGAGTCCCACATTAGGCTCCATGCTCAATGTGGAGTCTGCTTGAGATTCTCCCTCTCTCTCCCTCTGCCCCTCCACCCCTCCCTCTAAAATAAGTATATCTTTAAAGTAAATTTAAAGCAATCTTGAATTTCAAGACAGAGTATCCTAAATATTTAATGGCATTCTAGTAGCTGCTATGATTTTCAGCAAAAAGAAACTTGAAAGTGGAGTAGGATTTTCAGGGGCAGTGGCTAGAGAAGCTCCTGGAAAGTTGAGCTAATACCTGCGTTGACTAACAAGGTCAGACAAGTGAACAGATAGTAAGAACCCTGAGCATTTTCGCACATAATGAACTGAAACAGTACAAGTGTAATGACCAGGGTTCCTTATGAGCCCCCTGTGTCATTCAGAACGGCCTCTGGGAGGGCTGTGGGAGCTCCAGTGGGCCTCGGCATGTCGCTGGGCACATGTCACGTCCTGGATGGGCCCATGGGGCCACCGCCACTCTCCAGGGGCATGAACCAGCCCAGCTGCGTGGAGGCTGCGGGGAGCTCGGCATGACCTCCATGTGCTACACGGGCTGAGGAACTCAGGTGTGCCTTTGCTTCTGAAGTTGGGGCTTGGGAATCCTGGTGCTCTGAACTCTGCCATCCACGGTCATCACTTGGAGAGAACTGTGCCGCTAGGAGCAAGAAAGAATTGCGCGACTGGCTTTCCTCTCTTGCAGGCTATTGAATAGTGAGCAGAAATTTAAGGTTTTGAGATTTTCAGGACAGAAAAATTAGAAAACCAAGGCAGGAGGTATCTGTATGATCGAAGGGGGAGGTGGGAAGTGAGCTTATAAAATCCTGTCCTCGGTGTTTGAAGAGGGCTGGGACTGGCCACACTGACCCTGCCTCCCTGGCGCTGGGCCTGAGCCAGCCCGTCTCCTCGTCCAGCCCCCATAGTCAGTGTGGGTGACCAGAACGCGCCAGAAGCAGCTGCTGGGGTAAGGATGGGGGCCATCCAGCCCCAGCTAGAAGCTCTTCCCTGTTGGAGGAGACCCACAGTGCTGGCGGGTGCTTCCAACTGGGGCCAGGTACTTATAGCCAGGTTGAGGGGAGACAGCCTCCAGCACCCTCCTCGGGACAGGGTCCCCTGGGCCAGCCCCGCCTCCTGACACTTAGTGGTTGCCGCCGGCCAGGGTTTCCCACGCCGTAGCATGTGCAAGCCAGGTTTTTCTAATTTAGCTCAATCACTTACTCCCAGGCAGGGACCAGGTGTGGGGATTTTACAGTTTAAGAAGGGAGGTGGTGGATGGTTATATAATACAATTGCTAACACGGAGTTAATTGGCACTAACCCCCAGATGTGGTAACACCCCTCTCTATCCAGTGGTGGTTGGCTTTGCTCCGTTTCTACTTTGTATCTTGTAGCACCAGTGAAATCCTGGTGAGTGGGCAAGTCCCATGCAAGGAAAATCCTCCGGCAGCCTCAGAGACCTCTAGACACTGCATTAACATAAAGAAATAAACCTTCACACAATGCGAGGCATGGGTACGTTTTAATGTGGAATAAATGTTTTTTTTTAATAAATTCTATTTTCTGTGCATCTTAATTTTTGGACACGTTTAACATGCTTTTGCGTATCATGTTTTCAGCATGGTCTCGCCTCTGAGATTTAGACCAGGTCTGCCTATTTTAACTTGTTCTAAAAACGTAATCCTGACAGAGCTCACCCTTGAGCTCCAGCACCTTAACCTGCTCGTCCTCAGGCACTGGCCTGTGCCCTGGCGGCCCCCAGGGGCCAGGCCCCCACTGCATTCCGTGGGCCCCTCTTGTCTGTGGGCAAGACCGCTTCACCATTTCAGGATCTTCCATGAGATGAGCACCCTTTTCACCACTGGTTCATTTTTTAAGGCTGGTCACACACGTGCGCTGAGGTAAACCATGTGAAATTACAGTTTTTGTTAGGTTAAAAAATTTAACAAATACTAGAAATTTCACATAGTTCAACTTCTTATCTTGGAAATTCTCCCAAGTTTGATGAGTAACAAGTTAATTGCCTGGGTTTTTTGGCCAAGGAGCCGTGAAGCTGTCTTCCATGACCACAGGTCTGGAAGTGCGTGTGGCCGCCTTTTTCTGCAGCCACTACAGAAAGGTTTCCTCCGAGGGAAAAGGGCTGCAGTTACTGGGAGTGAGGTTTAGCATGCTGCTCAGGAGATTACAAGAAAAGTGGGTGTTGAATAAGATGTGCTTTAATTTTCTTGTGAGATTGTGTTTCTGGTGGAGGGCATTTTCTAAGAAAAGATTGTTGTGTGTTGTTTTTAGAGTTTAGGGGGGGTTTTGCTTTTTGCTAATCTGCTTTATTAAAGTATCAACAGGACCAGTCTGATGGAGAAACAGCAGTCTTGGGGACAATGAGGCACTTTAGGGAGGTCAGGTGCCCCCCCATCAAGTCTTTGCAGAGGTCAGCATTATTTTGAATTCATTTTTCTCCAAGAAATAGTTACTGAATGAAGCCATTGGCCTTGAAATCTTAATGTTTCTTTTATAATGAGATATTTTTTGAAGTTCTTTCCTGTTATTATTTTCTCACTTTATATTTACTTATTAAAAGTAATGTTGCTCCATTGTATAAATATGCATGTTCATGTCGCCTTCGTAGTCCGTGGCAAAGTAGGTAAAAAGATAAAAGTAGCACTTTGCCAGAAGCGCAGTTTCACAGAGTTCGGGAAAAGCCAGACCTGAGGTAAACTGAGACCAGCTTTCATATTCAGGATGTGTGCACACGCTTTCCTCCCCTTCTCCACTCCTCTGCCTGTCGAGGTGCTCGGAGCAGGGTGCCTGGGCCTCTGCGCCTGCTCTGCCAGGCTGGGGTGGGCGCTTCTTCCCTGGATGGCCCCCCAGGAGGCAGCCCTGCAGTGCAAGCCCCGCAGTGTGTGTGGCCTTGTGAGCCCGGCGGGTGGGTGCAGACGTCGGTGGACCCCAGCTGCTCCTTCCACTGTCTTCTCACAGATGATGGTTTTCAACAGATGAGTTCTGAGTTTTCTTTTCAAAGTGACTGCAATGTTCCCTTTTAAATGAAATGTTTAACACTTTAATAATTCCTCCGTCACAGCTATTAGCTTGTAGCTATGAATCAGGTTGCCTGACAGTAGTAAGATCTGCATTTGTTAACACTGCTGGCGAGTATTCCAAAGCCTCAGAAAGGATTCTCGTATTTGTGTATCTCTGTTGAACACCCTCTTTCCAAAGGGCCTCTCCTGAAAGCCCTGCCAGAGAGTTACGGGAAAGGCCCTTCCAGGGTGGATGAATGAATTTCCCCCCTGCCCCCACCCTGTGTCCTGGAAGACAGTCCCACCATGCCATGTGCTTCCAGGGGAAGCTGTGGGAGTCCCGGAAGGCGGTTGGACCACGAGGAAGTGAACAGCATCATTACCTCAGGTCCTCACCAGAGACGGCCCTTTAACATTAAAACTCCCTCTCGGAGAGCCAAGCCAGGGCTAATCATGCCAGCCCCGCTTGGCCCCCACCCCCCAGGCTTCACTGGGCACAGGTCTTCTGCCCGCCCGGCTGCCGCTCACCCCGGGCCGCTGCCTCCCCAGGAAAGGAGGCACCGAGCCCTCCTCCTGTCAGGGTCCTGTGGCCGGTTTGGGTGATCGTCACGTGTGCACCTGTAAGTCCCGAGTCCAGCCTGAGCCTGAGCCTGAGCTCCTCTGCAGTGCGTGCAGCAGAGACCGGGCTTTTCCTTGGCCTCCCCTTCATGTCCACAGCAGGAGGCGGCTCTGTGTGTTCACCAGGTTCCTGCTGATACTCTTCCCTGCACTTGAAAAAAAAATCGAATCTAAAGAGAGGCCAATAGTTAGAGCAAGGAATGGTATTTACAGCTTCTGGTTGGTGGCTCTCACGGTTCTCCCGCATTGGCAATGAGGCCGTATAGAAGTTGTTGGCCTTGCTATGGTATTACCTAGTTTGTAAACCTTCCGATGCCCATTTATTGATTAGAACAAGCTAACAACACTGCACTTAAATTAAGTGGGAAAGAAAGCTGGTGAAAATGTACTTTCAACCCTAGGGCTGCCACACTGCTTTTTGGGGGGCAGCAGACATAGAAATGGGGCTCAAGGCCCTCTGAGGCCAACGCTGGGAAAGGCGCGGATCAACAGCCAGAGGGGGTGGCAGGCGTGAGGGTCAAGGTGCCGGGAAGATGGTCAGGTGTCCGAAATCAGGAGCAGCCCCTCCTGCCATGGGGAGTCCAGCCCAGCCCCTAACTGTGCATGTGGTTTCGAGCCGGGGCGGGGGGGGGGGGGGGGCGCGGCAGGGGAAGGTCAGGGGTGTGTTTAAGAACAAAGGTGGGAACTGCTATTCAACATAGTATTAGAAGTCCTAGCCACAGCAATCAGACAGCAAAAAGAAATAAAAGGCATCTGAATCGGCAAAAAAGTCAAACTCTCACTGTTTGCAGATGATATGATACTTTATGTGGAAAACCCAAAAGACTCCACCCCAAAACTGCTAGAACTCATGCAGGAATTCAGTCAAGTGGCAGGATATAAAATCAATGCACAGAAATCAGTGGCATTCCTATACACCAACAACAAGACAGAAGAAAGAGAAATTAAGGAGTCGATCCCATTTACAATTGCACCCAAAACCATAAGATACCTGGGAATAAATCTAACCAAAGGGGCAAAGGATCTGTACTCAGAAAACTATAAAATACTCATGAAAGAAATTGAGGAAGACACAAAGAAATGGAAAAACGTTCCATGCTCATGGAATGGAAGAACAAATATTGTGAAGATGTCTGCTACCTAGAGCAATCTACACATTCAATCCAATCCCTATCAAAATACCATCCACTTTTTTCAAAGAAATAGAACAAATAATCCTAAAATTTGTATGGAACCAGAAAAGACCCCGCATAGCCAGAGGAATATTGAAAAAGAAAAGCAAAGCCGGTGGCATCACAATTCCGGACTTCAAGCTCTATTACAAAGCTGTCATCATCAAGACAGTATGGTACTGGCACAAAAACAGACACATAGATCAGTGGAACAGAATAGAGAGCCCAGAAATGGACCCTCAACTCTATGGTCAACTAATCTTCAACAGAGCAGGCAAGAATGTCCAATGGAAAAAAGACAAATGGTGTTGGGAAAATTGGACATCCACATGCAGAAGAATGAAACTGGACCATTTCCTTACACCACACACAGAAATAGACTCCAAATGGTTGAAAGACCTAAATGTGAGACAGGAGTCCATCAAAATCCTAAAGGAGAACACAGGCAGCAACCTCTTCGACCTCAGCCGAAGCAACTTCTTCCTAGAAACATCGCCAAAGGCAAGGGAAGCAAGGGCAAAAAGGAACTATTGGGACTTCATCAAGATAAAAAGCTTTTGCACAGCAAAAGAAACAGTCAACAAAACCAAAAGACAACCGACAGAATGGGAGACGATATTTGCAAATGACATATCAGATAAAGGGCTAGTATCCAAAATCTACAAAGAACTTATCAAACTCAACACCCAAAGAACAAAGAATCCATTCAAGAAATGGGCAGAAGACATGAACAGACATTTTTCCAAAGAAGACATCCAAATGGCCAACAGACACATGAAAAAGTGCTCAACATCACTCGGCATCATGGAAATCCAACTCAAAACCTCAATGAGATACCACCTCACACCAGTCAGAATGGCTAAAATTAACAAGTCAGGAAACGACAGATGTTGGCGGGGATGCGGAGAAAGGGGAACCCTCCTACACTGTTGGTGGGAATGCAAGCTGGTGCAGCCACTCTGGAAAACAGTATGGAGGTTCCTCAAAAAGTTGAAGATAGAGCTACCCTATGATCCAGCAATTGCACTACTGGGTATTTACCCCAAAGATACAAATGTAGGGCTCCAAAGGGGTACGTGCACCCTGATGTTTATAGCAGCAATGTCTGCAATAGCCAAACTGTGGAAAGAGCCAAGATGTCCATCGACAGATGAATGGATAAAGAAGATGTGGTACATATATACCATGGAATATTATGCAGCCATCCAAAGGAATGAGATCTTGCCATTTGCAACGACATGGATGGAACTGGAGGGTGTTATGCTGAGCGAAATAAGTCAATCAGAGAAAGACATGTACAATATGACCTCACTGATATGAGGAATTCTTAATCTCAGGAAACAAACTGAGGGTTGCTGGAGTGGGGGGTGTCGTAGGAGGGATGGGGTGACTGGGTGATAGACACTGGGGAGGGTATGTGCTATGGTGAGCACTGTGAATTGTGCAAGACTTGAATCACAGATCTGTACTTCTGAAACAAATAATACATTATATGTTAAGAAAAAAAAAGATAACAGGAGGGGAAGAATGAAGGGGGGGAAATCGGAGGGGGAGATGAACCATGAGAGACAATGGACTCTGAAAAACAAACTGACCGTTCTAGAGGGGAGGGGGTGGGAGGATGGGTTAGCCTGGTGATGGGTATTAAAGAGGGCACGTTCTGCATGGAGCACTGGGTGTTATGCACAAACAATGAATCATGGAACACTACCTCAAAAACTAATGATGTAATGTATGGTGATTAACATAACAATAAAAAAATTAAAAAAAAAAAAGAAGAACAAAGGTGGGCATGAACCCTGAACTCAAATGGTGTGCAGGGCGTGGAATGAGTCCTGGAGCTGACCGAGGTGGTGTGTGTGCCGTCTTCCTCATCGGGGACATTTACATGCCTCCCTGCTTTCAGGGCCTGATTAATGGTCCCCGTGAAGCCCTCCTCGAGGCACCAGAAGGCCTTTTCCGAGCCTTGCAGAGGGAGCACTGCTTTCTCCAGACAGCCCCTTCTGTCTGGCCACGAGACCTCATGCTCACGGGAACCGGCAGCTGATGCACGTCCCTCTCCTGGAGGGACAGAAGCACCCCTTTGTGGGCTGCCCGGCCCCAGTCGACGTTCAAATATGGGCATTGCTTCCAGCTCCTCGGCTGAATCAGTGTTAGAGTACCAGAATTCTGTGTCCCACGGTGAGGCTTTCTCTGGGGCAAGGGCCCCCAGCCTGAGCAGAAAGCCACAGAGCCCCTGAGGGGTGGTGGCTCTGTGGGCTCCGTGGCCACTGCCCTGGTTGGTTCTGGTTCCATCTGGGGGAGGCAGGGGCTGGCCAAGCCAGCTCAGAAACAATCCGTCTACTTCACCCTTAGCTCTTCAACTCGACTGATCAACTGCATTTTGGCATATTGGTGAATTTCATGGGCCAAAGAGCCTGGGGTTCAGATTATGTCTTAGTTCATTATTTCCTATTTTATTATGCAGTTTCTTGCCTGGCAGTTGTCTTTAGTATTTGTTTATTCTTTGTACTGTGCGATCACATCTTGGACGAGGAGTTTTAGCTTCAGCTATGATTCATTTAAATGAACAGCTTTGTCAAGTTGCTCTTGAATCTCCACCCCTTTATCTTGGAATGTATGTATCTGGATGCTCTAGACAGTTTGTTCATATTATACCTATAATTTCTGTACTTTTCACCCTCCCCAAGACACATCCAAAATCTTAAGATAGGCAAATGTACATATGTACACATATTTGTGTGTGTATGTGTTACATATGCATATGCCCTATTTTGAGGATTATTGCTCTGAAGGAATTTATTGAAATGGATCTTATGAGAGCTTCTGCAGTGTGCACCACTCTGTGCTAAGTTCGATATTCCTAATTTAATAATGATTTTTGTTTGAGGCCTGTAGTTGCCTATTTAAGAAGTGTTTTTGTTGTTGTAATTAACTTTTTGAAAGTTTTAGGTTATGTATCCATATGTCTACTTGATCTAGAGCTCTAGCCAAGTGAGAAGGTGGGAGAGCCTGTATGTTACCTTTTTGATTTGGAAAGTGTGAGCAAGACTGGCTACACATGAGTGTCTGTACTGTGAGGTTACAGACTCACATCAGGATGATGCCCCCCCCATCCTGATTGTCTAAGGGGTGTGGCCAGGTGTCAGCACTTGTCCATGATACCCCATGGTAGTGTTGGCAAAGCTGACCAGGACCTTCAGGAGGTGTCCCGATACTTTGGGCCCAGAATGGGGTTTTTCTTTGAAATAGTTGGATGAGTGATGCTCTAGATTCTTGGGGAGACCCCTGAACAACGGAAGCGACCAGTAGAGGGGAAGAGACTGCTTCAGGTCCTGGATGCCAAGCTGATTCTCCTCACACCTGATAATCCCGTCCTGGGGTTGCTGTGGAGGTTAAATATTCTCGTAACCCACAGGGTCACCTGACACCTACCCTAGAGATTGCAGTAAGCGCCCCCTCCCATGGAGGAGAATGTAGTCGATGGGTAGCGGCTCCTGAGATGCTCGTGTGGCTAAACAGGACCATAGCCTGCAGGACCCCAAGAGCAGGCATGGTGTTCCTGCGCCCAGAGCCCTCTGACAAATCAGTAATCACCACCAGCTCTTGGGAAGCCTCGTTCAGTGAAAGTTTCATCCCAAATATGGGGAGGTGGTCAGATCCCATGTTACCTGAGGTTTCCATAACTCAGGCAAAAAAAAAAAAAAGAAGAACCTGAGAAGGGCCTTTACCCAAGGCACTGGGGTCACACAGTGTGATGTAACCAAGCTTAAAAGGTGGTTTGAACATCAGCTACTTTCAAACCTTGTATTGAACGGGACAGGGCCTCTATTACAAGTAAACAATACTGATAATTAAAATTGTCACAGTGCTGCTATTATAGGGAAATACTCACATGAAAATATCAGGGTTACATCCAGCACAGTAATTATAGCAAGGCAGTGCAAGCTCCTGTTACAGAGAAGTCTCTGAAGTATGCTCAGACTTTAGGAAAATCACCTCTAGTGTCCTCATTTGGGCGGGTGTGGGTAGACTTCACCCCAGAGCAGCACAATATCAGATTTCTACCTTCCAAGTGAAGTAAATTACATTGTCCGTTTCCTCAATTTTTCATTTGAAAAAATAGGAATTTTCTATCAGGTCTATATGATAAAGTGAAAAAAAAATAGACTTTCCACTTAAATATGCTTTCAAAAATTTTATTCCCACTGTAGGCATTAGATTAACATGTGTTGCTTCCAAAGAGAATGTTTAAATATTTTTGTTGTCATAAAATGTTGTATATTTACATTTTATAGGCAGTGTTAATGCATTTTAAAATGCATTTTTATACCATCCTAGAAATAATAGAATTATCTCTACCACCTGGGTTTATAGAAAAATTATACTTTAATAAAAATGTGCATATAATTGGACTGTAAGTTAATACATTAAATGCATCAGCATTAGAAAATTAATGGCAGTAATGATGCGAAACTGTCTGCAGGAGCCAAAAGTGTAGAAACTATTACTTAATTTAAATTTCCTCATCACTTGTGAGTTTTACCTGCATCCCTTATGTTCAGGCTGACTTGGAATAGAAGATTTACAAGTATACGCTCTGCTTTAAAGGTTATGTTTCCGTGTCGGAATGGAAAAATCCCATCTCTTCTGGAGGCCGTTGTTGTGGCTCTGGAACTGGATGGTGGCGGTCACCAGGCAGAGTGGACCCCCGGGGGCTCAGCGCGCCGGGCATCGTGTCCTGTCCTAATGCCATGCAATACAGTGCTTCTGAAGACTGAAGTAGGGGAGGGGAGGGGATCAGTTATCACTCAGTTATGAGTTACCAATTATGAGAAAAGATTTTTCCTGCCCTCCAAATATTAAGGTAAATACGACCATGTTTGGAAAGTAGCGTCCCTGGTGAGTCCTGCCTGTGCCCACCCCGCCCCCAGCATAAATAGCTACAGTATCTCCGTTACTATGGCAACTATGTTTTCGTTTCTTGAGTCCTGCTGTCGATTGTTGCACGAAACACACTGTGTAAAGGACCCATCCCTAGACGTGTGTGCATGCGTGCTTGCGCATCGTCTGCATTTTCTAAAACCGCACGTTCCTTCCTCAGCCGGCCTAAGGTCGGCCTTCCCTTGGACAGTTCGAGAAAGACTCAGAGACTGAGCTCAGGAGACATAGGGCTCGTTGCTTAGCCAAGATCTGCTTTTCATAGAAAATCCGCATCTCTTCCTCTTTTTAGAATCAAATATGCAAGAACCAACATAGATGGTATATCCCCCGCCCCTTTTTCTCCTCAAGAATTGGGCCTTTGATGTTCAAGAGCAGCTAATATTAAAGGCCACCCCTAGCAGGCCATAGAAACTGCGCCTATTTATGACCAATGTACAACAGCGCAAATCTAGCTGAGTATGATGGCATCATTAGTTTGTGAATCGCATCCTTGAAAATAACTGTGGAGGAGCCAAATCGGTTTAAAGGAAGATAACGGAATGGTTTAAGCTGCTTAGGTTGAATGCCAATTATGTTTTAATATTCAACTGAGCATATTTTACTAAGAAAAAAGGCCGCGTTGACGCATGCATAACTCATTGGCAGCATCCGCCAGCTGTGCCACTCCGCGAACCACTTTGTGCATTTTAGTGGCATGGTAATTTAGTGGGGACTACCTGAGTGATGGCATTTTCAATGAGCAGGTAATCTACAGAGAATTTTTATATGGTTATGAGTTCTGTGCTTCAGCCCGGCAACACAAAAATACATCAAGACCAATTACGGTATCAACTTTCAGTGTGGTACGCTCGCCACGCAAGTGCATGTATTTCTGCCCCAGGCATTTCAAATTGCATCTAATTTGAAATCTTTGGGGTTTTAATTAAATTTCAGAATATATGGAATTCTTCATTAGTACCTGCTCTGAATAGCAGATTATCCTTCTCTCGGTCTCGTTAAAGAAGTAGGCTGTGGTAAATAGCATGTTCAGGAACTGATCATTTGTGGGGCCTGGGTATTGGAACAGAAATAGTGAAATGCAAAATAATATCAAAAAGATTATTAGTCCAGGGAGAGTCTCTTGATTTGTATTTTAATGGAATTTTACATTTCTCTTAATGATTTGCAAATTGTCCTCTGATTATAAGATGCATTAAGCTTTTCATTTTAATGGCAAAGACACAGCCATTAGCAGAATTTTTTTTTTTCCTGTCTTCTTTTTAGAGTACTTCCCTGCAGCAGATAAATATTGAAACCATTAACACCTTTTGATGTTCCTCACAGCCTGCATCTCGGACCCACGCGCGGCTCCCGTGGTCTGGGGGCCCCTGCCTCTTCACCGGACACGTTTCCTTTTGTAGCATACAGGATAAGTTTTTAAAATTTCATTGGCTGATCTTGTTTATTTGTGTTAAAGCTAATGCATTTAAATATTATTAATGGCCCAATTTGTATTAATAAAAGCTGTTCTCCTCAGTGTGAAGGTTGACGGTGCTCACAGCGCCTACCCCACGCTGGTCTGTAGGGCTGGAGTGAGGGAGGGCCGAGCAGTGTGCACGGAGAATGCAGAGAGAAAGTCTCACCTTACCAGCCTGGTGTTTCTGGGGAAGTCTGCACGTAGTGAGAAGCACGTGTTAGCCAGCTGACCGAGGCTGACTTGGCTCGACCCCAGAAGTAGGCCACTTGCCTTTGGTTTGGCCTCTGAGATGTCTTGATTTTCAGACCAAGCCTTCTCGTCCCTACAAAGTGAATGCCGTTTACGTGCCTGGAGCTACAGGCAGAAATTACTGTTCATCCCCACCCCCAGCCGTGATTGGGGGCTCGTTGCTCTGGCCCAGGACACAGGAGGGATAAGGGTGCAGGGCTGCTCTGGGTGACAGCACATTTCCTCAGGGCCCTTCTGAAGTCAGCAGCCCCATGTGATTGTATAACTGGAAAAACCAGGGCCACCTCCCAGCTGAGCCGGTTAGGCCTGTGCCCCTTCAGCCCTGTTTGCAAGGGCAGATCTTCACTCCAGGCCGAGTGAGCTGACCTGAGGGACGTGTCCATCTCACCTGCTGACCTCGACCCGGCCCAGGTCTGCAAGGATGTGAGGGATGAAGCCGGACTCTTGTGCTTGCTCCCTTGAACCTCTCTGAGCTGGGGGGGCAGGTGTTGGCAAGGGGGGTCATCTTGGAGGTGTCTGGGTGCTGGTCCGGGCACCACACAGACGACCCATCACCATGTATGGCCATATGTCAAGGACGCCCGGTGCCGAGCTCGGCCTGCATGGAGCTGGCACTTCTGCCGGGTGGGCGGGAGCCAGCACCATCTCTGGCCAGCAAGCTGAGAAAATGTGTGCACCGTTTGTCCTCACCTGGGCTGCAGAAACGCATACCCCAGGCTGGGTGGCCTGAGCAGCAGAAACGTATTCTGTCTCACAACTCTGGAGCTGAAAGTCCAGGGTCAGGGCTTTTCTCGAGTTGCCTTCCTGCTGCCCCTTCACATGGCTGCCCCTCTTGGGACAAACTCCCCTTGGGTGTCTCTGCGTGTCCTCCTTTCCCCTGTTTCAGGGACACCAGGGTCGGGTGGCTCAGGCCCTCCCTAATGGCCTCCTCATAGTCATCTCCTTTCTCCAAATAGACACTTTCTCAGGGGCTGCCGGCTGTTGGGATTTCAGCATGGCATTTAGGAGGACACCGTTCCACCAGTAACAGCCTTTCTGAGCCTCTGGCTCCCCATCTGTAAGGTGGGGGCACTAGCAGTGATGTGTAAAGCTGTCCCAGGGGTGACATGGGACCCCCGGGACCCGGCACCAGAGCACCTGCTGCCTTCACAGCGGATGGCGTGTGCTCTCTGGAGCCCGGTGGTCCTGCGGGTCAGCGTCCGCAACCCCAGGCTCTGCCCTGGTGTCCAAGCTTCGGCCCTTGTTCAGCAGTGTTCTGCTTGGCGTCCAGCACACTTCCCAAGGACGCTGGCCACGCCTGCTGAGTACAGGATGTATGGCGTGCGTCCTCACGGCATGGCCACACAGAGCCACAGTAGAGGCCCAGCGCGTCTGGAGAGAGCTCCCTGCAGAACTGGGGAGGAGGACAGGGGTCCTTCCGCCCGTCCTGGCTCTGATGGAAACCAGCCCGCCGTCTCACTCTTCGGGCATCTTCTCTGGCAACAACTGGTTCTTTGCTCGTTCGTTCACACCAGCCTGAAGAAGTTTTGCTTTCTTAGATGGTCTTTATATGCGGGACATCCTCCTCTGGTGAGACACATGTGTGTGCAGTTCCGGTTTAACACAGGGGATGTCGGCTCCCAGCGTGGTGCTGGAGAACACGGGTCGGGTGGCTCCGACCACTGCTGGAGACCTTTGTGAAGTGCTAGCTGGAGCCGTTTCCAGCGCTGTGAACACACTTCATTGTCAGTGTCCGCCCTTTGATTCAGCGGCCATGGTTTGGGGCCATCCTTGTAAACATGGCTTTTTGCTCTGCAGAAAGAAAGTGGCAGGATGATAGGGCAGTGGGCCAGCCAGGTCTCAACGACAGGACGTGTGCAGAAAGATGTGCCTCGCTTTTTGTAGCAAATTCCTGGTATAATTGTTTTCTTGTTACTTCCGTCTGACAAGGAGAAGCTAGAAAAAGCATCCTGTAAATGATCTGGAATGTTTATTCCTTGGTAGTAAATGAGGCCTCCGAAGGAAAGCACAAAGCCTTTCACTGAGGTGCCGCCTGAAATAGGAGTCGTGTCGCACTTGCTCTGCATCTCTAGGGCCTACAGTCCTGGATTCCCTGGCCCCGGACCACGGTGAGTCACTCTCCTCCCTCCGAGCCTGAGACCCCGGTAGTCTGGCTTTGCCTTTGGTCTCCTCACTGTCCGGACCTGTTTTGCAGAAGCACCTGTGAAAGGTTTATTGAGGAAGGTGCTCTCGCTGTGTGGAGGCAACTTCTGGTGACTACCTTTGCAGGCCTGCCTTTTCTCTCCACGCAGGGCACAGCCGTGCTTGTTGATGGAACTGGTTTCCGCTTGCTGGGGTGCAGGGTGGAGGAGATCCAGAAAGGTGGAATCTTCCGTGGGAAATCAGAGGGGACAACTTCCTGAGACCAGGAGCAAGAGCAGAGGTCTAAACAGGCCCTGGATCCTGAGGCTCTGGGCTGTCCCCAGGGGACCATTGCAGAGTCTACCCTCAAGCTGCCTGCACCTCAAGGCCAGAGCCCTTCTGTGAGGCCTTTTTCGTGGCCTCGAGGTGCAGCAGTTCCCCTGCCATCCCAGGCCTGGGCGCTGCTCAGGCACCACTTCTGAGCCCACCACAGCGTACCCAGAGAGCTTTATGAGACTCCTGAGCTTCTAAATTCAAGAGTTTTAACCTTGGATCCTAGAAGCAAAACTTCAGACTCTGAGTTTATATCAGAGGGTTGAGCTATGTGTGTTCTCACAGCATGCAGGATGATTCTTTGTGAATTTTTACAGCTTGTCTGTCTTACAGACAAGGTGATTTCTACCTCTCCTGCCAGACACCTGCAGTGCCCAGCCAGGTGGTCATTGCCCAGCCTGCCCCTCCACACCCTGCCATGGGAAACCAGCAAAATAGGGCTCCCACCCAGCCATTCCCTCATCCCTTTACTTGCCGCTGCCCTGAGCAGAGAATTCCCAGGGCTCTGGGACAGCCAAGCACAAATGGGGTTTGGGAAGACAGGAGCAGACCTACATTCAACTCTAGAGGAACCTAATCTAGGTCAGTTGATAAAACCTCAGTTCTACTGGGTGTTAAGATGTTTCACCAGGAAAGATTGCATGACCTACAAGCTTGGGAAATTGTAAACAAAGCTGAGCGTTTTTTTTTATGGCAGGACTCTTCAGACCCTTCAGTATGGTGCATATACTGTCCATGGTCAGAAGGTCTGT
This sequence comes from Mirounga angustirostris, assembly GCF_029215605.1. Taxonomy (NCBI): domain Eukaryota; kingdom Metazoa; phylum Chordata; class Mammalia; order Carnivora; family Phocidae; genus Mirounga; species Mirounga angustirostris. The sequence goes on from NW_026991714.1 coordinate 151,835,955, forward strand.
AGTTTATAAATTTCCTGAACTTCCCCAAATACAGAACCTTATGCCACAGCTCCTCTCCCTGTTAGCACTTGTGGGGTGCTGATGTTCCCCACAGTGCAATTTGGGGAGCCCTGGCCTCTGGAACTACCATAAAAATGACTTAGACTTCCCAGGCTGACCTTTGGACACTTGGGTAGATTCCAGAAAATTTCCAGCTTTGTAGAGAAGCCCTGGGATAGCAATATCTGTGCAGCCCTCCCCTCCCTGGACCAAGTATGTTCCGGCCCTTTTTTCCAAAGAGCAGGTGGAAAGAAGTGTGGAGGAGTGTCAGGATATTCCTACTTCCCAAGTGCCTTGGACATAGTTGTTAAATGACTCTTGATTAGTTATTCCATTTTATACATTGGGTTCGAGGTCCTAGAAATTCAGTGCAATGTGTTTATTGAATTCTTTCCCTGGATTTAAAAAAAAAAAAAAAAAAAGTTGCTGTCTTCAAAGTAAAGATCAATAGGGAGGAAAAGAGGATGGTCCTGAGTGGTGAGGGCTGGGGACTCAGGCCTCCCATGACTGGGTGGGGAGAAGATGCCACCCACTGACAGAGCCCTAGGCCTGACCATGAAGACTGGAGTTCAGTTCATAATTGTTCAACAAATATCCATTGAGCTATATTCAAAGCCCTCTTTTAGGCTCTGGGAATTTAGTAAAGAAAAAAAATTCTGGGCCTTATGGAGCTTCAATGCCAGTGAGAAATACATATTTGTTTTGTGAGTACTTTGGAGGAACGTAAGCCAGGCTGGTGGGATGAAGAGGGTGGGGCTTGGGGGTTGGGATTCTAAGGACTCCTTTGGAAAGTAAGAGCACGAAAGGAGGAAACACGGTGCATGTGGAACTCAGATGCTTAGATGTTTCTCCCTATTCCCTCTCCTATTGTAAAATCTCAACGTCAAGAAGAACAAGAAAACCATGTAACTAAATAGCCTTTTCAATCACTTTTTATCAGATGAGGAGCAATTTCAAGAGCCTCCTTCATTGTTGAGCACATTGGAGACAAGTTGGTATTTTTATGATTCATCTGAAATACTTCGGATAAAAGAAAATTCACAAAGAATTTGTGAGGTATAAATAATGAAGGAAACGTTCATGATGCCCCACCCAGGTTAAAAAATAGAGCACCACCAGCACTACCAAGTACCCTGTGTGCCCTCCCTGGCCAGCTCTGCCTTCCCCTCCCTTCTGCTCCATGCTTCGCATTATATACGAATGTAATAATGCTGATGTCTCCCTGTGACTTACTTTGTTCAATCAACATTATTTTTGAATCCTGTAGAGATTTTCACTGATAACTACATATAGTATCCCATCTTGTGAATGTGCCATAATGTGTTTCCTACCCTGTGTCAGTCGAAGTGTGGGTTCTCGTCATTTTTTGCCCTTATAACTAATAATGCTACAAATATTCTAATACAGTGTTTTAGTGTTCTGGGTGGCTGCAATTTGTAGGCAGAGTACTGGGAAAGAAGGTGCCATGCAGAGAAAGAGTTCCAGAAATCTGCATGGTGTCCTCTTGAGTTTGTTGCAGATACTAAGACATACATGCATGGGGAAGCCATAGGAGACTAGGCAGGAACTAGTGGGAACTGAAGATGAACAATTCCCAGAGGAATCAGTATCACTAGAAATGGGAATTTTCTTTTCTTTAAAAGATGATTAACTGTTCCCAATAAAATTGATAATGTATTTTGGAAGTTATATGTAGAAGTAAAATAACAATAGCACAAAAGGTAGGACTGGGGAAATAATAGGTTAAGGTTCTTTATGTTATTATGAGCAAGTGTAATATTACTCGAGGCCAGACTCTGATAAGTCAAAGGTGAATATTATAAATCCTAGAATGCCACGAAGAAAACCAACATAAGCTAATAGATAGCTCATATGCTAATAGAAAAAGCAAAGTAGAATATTGATTTTAAAAAATCTAAAAAGAAAAAGATGGAAAGGAGAGCAGAGAACAGATAAGACAAATAACATGTTGATAGGTTCAAACCCAACCATATTGATAATTATATTAAATGTAAATGGTCTTAAGATTCAAATAAAAGGCATAGATCAACAGACTAGATTGGAGGGGAAGAAGCCAGCCCCCCCAACTATATTTTTCTCCAATACATAGATAATAAAAAAGATAAAGACAGACTTCTGTACTAAAAGGTAAGAAAAATGAAGGCACATATATCATAAAGAAATAAGTACAGGTGTCTTCATTTTCAGGTTACATAGTTGTTTACATAGAATATGGTATAGGATTTTGAAAATAACTATTAAAACTAACAAGTGAATTTGACAAGGTTGAAGATACAATTTTAATATATAAGGAAAAATTAGTGTCAAAAATATATTTAGGATTAACTTTAATGAAAGATACGTAAGACCTGTCCACTGAACAATATAAAACATGGCTCGGATAAATTAAAGAGGACCTAAATACATATCCCTTGATCATAGGAAAAGCCAATATTGCCAAGATGTTAGTTCTTCATAAACGACTTTTTATGTTAAGTTCACTCAGGCTTCGAAATTCCTAGCTGGCTCTAAAGTCGTGTGGAAATGGAAAGGGCCTAGAATATCTAAAACAACATTGAAAACAAAAGTCCTAGGACTAGCATTACCTGATTTCAAGACTTACTAGTCTTTTATCACCCAAGACACTGTGGTACTGGCATAAAGATCAAAACTTAGAGCAGAAGAGGAGGATTATTATATAAGTATACATCTCTATTTTATCTTTGAGAAAGACTACAAATAGATCAATGAGAAAAGTAAAAGTCTTCTCAAAAAATAGTGCCTGAACAACTTGATATCATCTGCAAAGGAAGAAAAAATCACCTTGACCCCTCACTCAATCATATGTCAAAATTACTTGGGTGTGTATCTGTACCTACATGTAAAGCTTGGACTCTAACGCTTTGAGAAGAAACTGTGGAGGATACCTTCATGATTTTAATAGACAAATATTTCATGTACCATAGAAAGATAAAGCTATGAACATGCGAATAAAATAAACTTTATCTAAAAGTAAAAGACATCATTAAGAAAATGAATAGGAAAGCCACAGAATAAGAAGAAATATTTACAACACATATACCTGATGAAGGATTTGTACACAGGGCATGTGAAGACTCCTATGACTCCATAATAAAAAGACAGTCCAATAAATAACTGGGAAAAAGACTTAGCCTCTTCACAAAGGAATATGTATGAATTCATCCATCAGTACATGAAAACATGCTCATCATGAAATTAAAGACCTATACTATTTGTGTTAGCACCCAAAAAAATGAAATACTGAGGCCTAAATATAACCAAGTATGTACTAGATCTATAGGAGGTGATGGAAGAGATCAAAGACCTAAATGAATAGAGAGGAATCCCATGTTCATGTATAGGAAGATTTTATATGGTCATAATGTCAGTTCTTACCAACTTTATCTAGAGATTCAACACAATTTCAATCAAAATTCCAGTAAATTATTTTATGTATATCAACAAACTGATTCTGAAGTTTATACAGAGACCCAGAAGAGCCAGTAACACAATACTGAAGGGAAACAAGATTGGATGACTGACACAACCCTACTTCAAAACTTAATAAAAAGCTACAATAATCATTGCAGTGTGGTGTTGGTGAAATAATAAACAGATCAGTAGTACAAAGGAGCCCAGAAATAGACTCCTATAAATATAGCCAACTGATTTTCAGCAAAAACACAAAGGCAGTCCAGTGGAAAAGAAGATAATCTTTTCAACAGATAGTGCTGCAATAACAGGACATCTGCATGCAAAGAAATGAATATGGATAGACTTTCCACCCTTCACAAAAATTTAACTCAAAATGGATCACAGACCTAAATATAAAACACAAACCATAAAACTCCTAGAAGACCGGAGAAAATATAGATGACCTTAGAGATGGTGATGACCTTTTAGATGAAACACCAAAGGCACAATCCATTAAAGGAATAATTGATAAGTTGGACTCCCTTAAAATTAAAAACTGGTGCTCTGTGAAAGACAGTACCTAGAGAATAAGACAAGCCACAGACTGGAGAAAGTATTTGCAACAGACTGATGTGTAAAGGACTGTTACCAAAAATATACAAAGAACCCTTAAAACTCAGCAAGAAAATGAACAAGCCAATTTAAAAATGAGCGAAAGGCATGAACAGACACACCTGAGCAATGACAATATACAGATAACAAGAAATCAGATATCATCCTACGTTATCAGGGAAGTGCAAATTAAAATAATGAGATACTGCTACACATCTCTTAGAATGGCCAACATCCAGGACACTGACAACAGCAAATGCTGGTGAGCACATGGAGCAACAGGAACACTCTCACTCATCGCTGGTGAGAATGCAAAATGGTGCAGCCACTTGGGAAGATAGTTTAGCTATTTCTTTTTTTTTTTTGGTAATTGTAGAGAACTTCATTTTTTTTCCATTTTTTTTATTTTATTATGTTAATCACCATATATTACATCATTAGTTTTTGATGTAGTGTTCCATGATTCATTGTTCGCATATAACACCCAGTGCTCCATGCAGAACGTGCCCTCTTTAATACCCATCACCAGGCTAACCCATCCCCCCAACCCCCACCCCTCTGGAACCCTCAGTTCGGTTCTCAGAGTCCATTGTCTCTCATGGTTCATCTCCCCCTCCGATTTCCCCCCCTTCATTTTTCCCTTCCTGCTATCTTTTTTTTTTTTTTTAACATATAATGTATTATTTGCTTCAGAGGTACAGGTCTGTGATTCAACAGTCTTACACAATTCATAGCACTCACCATAGCACACACCCTCCCCAATGTCTATCCCCCAGGCACCCCATCCCTCCCAACCTCCACCACTCCAGCAACCCTCAGTTTGTTTCCTGAGATTAAGAATCCCTCATATCAGTGATATCATATGATACATGTCTTTCTCTGATTGACTTATTTCACTCAGCATAATACCCTCCAGTTCCATCCACGTCGTTGCAAATGGCAAGATTTCATTCCTTTGGATGGCTGCATAATATTCCATTGTATATATATACCACATCTTCTTTATCCATCCATCTGTCGATGGACATCTTGGCTCTTTCCACAGTTTGGCTATTGTGGACATTGATGCTATAAACATCGGGGTGCACGTACCCCTTCGGAGCCCTACATTTGTATCTTTGGGGTAAATACCCAGTAGTGCAATTGCTGGGTCATAGGGTAGCTCTATTTTCAACTTTTTGAGGAACCTCCATACTGTTTTCCAGAGTGGCTGCACCAGCTTGCATTCCCACCAACAGTGTAAGAGGGTTCCCCTTTCTCCACATCCCTGCCAACATCTGTCCTTTCCTGACTTGTTAATTTTAGCCATTCTGACTGGTGTGAGGTGGTATCTCATTGAGGTTTTGATTTGGATTTCCCTGATGCCAAGCGATGTTGAGCACTTTTTCATGTGTCTGTTGGCCATTTGGATGTCTTCTTTGGAAAAATGTCTGTTCATGTTTTCTGCCCTTTTCTTGATTGGATCATTCGTTCTTTGGGTGTTGAGTTTGATAAGTTCTTTATAGATTTTGGATACTAGCCCTTTATCTGATATGTCATTTGCAAATATCGTCTCCAATTCTGTCGGTTGTCTTTTTGGTTTTGTTGACTGTTTCTTTTGCTGTGCAAAAGCTTTTTATCTTGATGAAGTCCCAATAGTTCCTTTTTGCCCTTGCTTCCCTTCCCTTTGGCGATGTTTCTAGAAAGACGGTGCTGTGGCTGAGGTTGCTGCCTGTGTTCTCCTTTAGGATTTTGATGGACTCCTGTCTCACATTGAGGTCTTTCAACCATTTGGAGTCTATTTTTGTGTGTGGTGTAAGGAAATGGTCTAGTTTCATTCTTCTGCATGTGGCTGTCCAATTTTCCCAACACCATTTGTTGAAGAGACTGTCTTTTTCCCATTGGACATTCTTTCCTGCTTTGTCAAAGATTAGTTGACCCATAGAGTTGAGGGTCCATTTCTGGGCTCTCTATTCTGTTCCATTGATCTATGTGTCTGTTTTTGTGCCAGTACCATACTGTTTTGATGATGACAGCTTTGTAATAGAGCTTGAAGTCCAGAATTGTGGCGCCGCCAGCTTTGCTTTTCTTTTTCAACATTCCTCTGGCTATTCGGGGTCTTTTCTGGTTCCATACAAATTTTAGGATTATTTGTTCCATTTCTTTGAAAAAAGTGGATGGTATTTTGATAGGGATTGCATTAAATGTTTAGATTGCTCTAGGTAGCATTGGCATCTTCACAATATTTGTTCTTCCAATCCATGAGCATGGAACGTTTTTCCATTTCTTTGTGTCTTCCTCAATTTCTTTCATGAGTATTTTATAGTTTTCTGAGTACAGATCCTTTGCCTCTTTGGTTAGATTTATTCCTAGGTAACTTATGGTTTTGGGTGCAGTTGTAAATGGGATCGACTCCTTAATTTCTCTTTCCTCTGTCTTGTTGTTAGTGTATAGGAATGCCACTGATTTCTGTGCATTGATTTTATATCCTGCTACTTTACTGAATTCCTGTATGAGTTCTAGCAGTTTGGGGGTGGAGTCTTTTGGGTTTTCCACATAAAGTATCATATCATCTGCAAAGAGTGAGAGTTTGACTCCTTTGCTGATTCAGATGCCTTTTATTTCTTTTTGTTTTCTGATTGCTGTGTCTAGGATTTCTAGTACTATGTTGAATAGCAGTGGTGATAGTGGACATCCCTGCCGTATTCCTGACCATAGGGGGAAAGCTCTCAGTTTTTCCCCATTGAGAATGATATTTGCTGTGGGTTTTTCATAGATGGCCTTTATGATATTGAGGTATGTACCCTCTATCCCTATACTCTGAAGAGTTTTGATCAAGAAAGGATGCTGTACTTTGTCAAATGCTTTTTCTGCATCTATTGAGAGGATCATATGGTTCTTGTTCTTTCTTTTATTAATGTATTTTATCACATTGATTTGTGGATTTGAACCAACCTTGCAGCCCAGGGATAAATCCCACTTGGTCCTGGTGAATAATCCTTTTAATGTACTGTTGGATCCTATTGGCTAGTATTTTGGTGAGAATTTTTGCATCCATGTTCATCAAGGATATTGGTCTGTAATTCTCCTTTTTGATGGGGCCTTTGTCTGGTTTTGGGATCAAGGTAATGGTGGCCTCATAAAACAAGTTTGGAAGTTTTCCTTCCATTTCTACTTTTTGGAATAGTTTCAGAAGAATAGGTATTAATTCTTCTTTAAATGTTTCGTAGAATTCCCCTGGGAAGCCATCTGGCCCTGGGCTTTTGTTTTTTGGGAGATTTTTGATGACTGCTTCAATTTCCTTAGTGGTGATAGGTCTGTTCGGGTTTTCTATTTCTTCCTGGTTCAGTTTTGGTAATTGGTACATCTCTAGGAATGCATCCATTTCTTCCAGATTATCTAATTTGCTGGCATAGAGTTGCTCATAATATGTTCTTATAATTGTTTGTATTTCTTTGGTGTAGGTTGTGATCTCTCCTCTTTCATTCATGATTTTATTTATTTGGGTCATTTCTCTTTTCTTTTTGATAAGTCTGGCCAGGGGTTTATCAATCTTTTTAATTCTTTCAGAGAACCAGCTCCTACTTTCGTTGATCTGTTCTACTGTTCTTTTGGTTTCTATCTCATTGATTTATGCTCTGATCTTTATTATTTCTCTTCTGCTGGGTTTAGGCTTTATTTGCTGTTCTTTTCCAGCTCCTTTAGGTGTAGGGTTAGGTTATGTATTTGAGACCTTTTTTGTCTCTTGAGAAAGGCTTGTATTGCTATATACTTTCCTCTTAGGACTGCCTTTGCTGCATCCCAGATTTTGAATAGTTGTGTTTTCATTTTCATTGGTTTCCATGAATTTTTTTAATTCTTCTTTAATTTCCTGGTTGACCCATTCATTCTTCAGTAGGATGCTCTTTAGCCTCCATGTATTTGAGTTCTTTCCAACTTTTCTCTTGTGATTGAGTTCTAGTTTCAAAGCATTGTGGTCTGAAAATAGGCAGGGAATGATCCCAGTCTTTTGGTACTGGTTGAGACCTGATTTGTGACCTAGGATGTGACCTATTCTGGAGAATGTTCCATGGGCACTAGAGAAGAATGTGTATTCCGTTGCTTTGGGATGGAATGTTCTGAATATATCTGTGAAGTCCATTTGGTCCAGTGTGTCAAAGTCTTTATTTCCTTGTTGATCTTTTGCTTAGATGATCTGTCCGTTTCAATGAGGGGGGGGTGTTAAAGTCCCCCACTATTATTGTATTGTTGTCAATGTGTTTCTTTGCTTTTGTTATTAATTGGCTTATATAATTGGCTGCTTCCAAGTTAAGGGCATAGATATTTACAATTGTTAGATCTTCTTGTTGGATAGACCCTTTAAGTAGGATATAGTGTCCTTCCTCATCTCTTATTACAGTCTTTGGTTTAAAATCTAATTTGTCTGATATAAGGATTGCCCCCCGCCCCAGCTTTCTTTTGGTGTCCATTAGCATGATAAATGGTTTTCCACCCCCTCACTTTCAATCTGGGAGTGTCTTTGGGTCTAAAATGAGTCTCTTGCAGAGAGCATATTGATGGGTCTTGTTTTTTTAGCCAATGTGATAGCCTGTGTCTTTTGATTGGGGTATTTATAGTTTGGGTATTTCCTGTAAACTAAACATCCTCTTGCCTTGCAGTCTGGCAGTCATGCTGCTTAGTAGCTACCTACGTGAATTGAAAACTCCTGCACATAATAGCAACTTTATATATAATTGAAAAAAACCTAGAAGGAACCAGGATGTCCTTTGATAGGAAAGTGGATGTCTGTGGGTCATCAGCATGTTTCACAGGCCCCTCCACCACCCCATATGATGGGCTGGCCATCCCAGTCTCATGGGCACCGTGACAGAGCGGAAGCCTCAGACCCAGTCTTTGGGCTCTGTCGCCAGATTCTGCTAAGCCAGCAAGCCTTGTGGGGGCTTTGTCGGTGAGTTTCCATTCTGCTGTGACGACAGTCCTGTCCAGCTAGCTTTCCTCGGTGATTGGAAGATGTCACAGAATCCATGTCCACGTGGGCCCAGGGTGTGACCGGCCCCTTGGCTTGGCCACGTCTGCAGGCAGCCGTCAGCGTCCTGGGCAGGCTAGAGCTTTTGTGCCCGTAGCCACAGGCTGAACGACTGAAGATGAGTAATCGGATTATAAATCACTTCATTTAATGTTTCCCCAGTGTGGTGCTGATGTGCAACATAGAGGTTCATGCATCTGTGTGTCAGACAACATGCCTAGACCCGAAAACCATCGTGCCCATCCTCCCCCTTTTCCTAGGTGCGTGTTTCCGTGTTTACCCACACAACGGGCCTGTTGTGCCAGCACCAGGACAGCCCTTTCAGGAAGCGCCCTGGACCACAGAGTGCCTTCTGTTTGCAGGGCTGCGTGCGCGCTAGTGGGCTGGGCCACACGATGGCATGCACAGGGGTATTGACACATCCACAGAAGCTCAAGGGGCAGAGCATAATTTACGTATTCCTATAATTCTTTATTTTTAAGCAGCAGTGTGGGGATTTTGTAGGCCAGTGAGCCGACTCGGCCGCCCTCCATATAGATCGGCCAGGGTCAAGGGCCCCAGGGTTTCGATCCTTGGCTTCCCTGTCCTCACTGGCTTCTTGTGTCTCCTTGGCAGTCACGCACTTTCAGCTGAGACATGCCTCCTCTCCCTCACCATTACCACAGTTCATGTTCAGCTGGACCTCTTTGCACACATACCATCTCTGAAGGGTGGTGATTTGGCCTCAAAGACCTGCACTGCTTCCAAGCTCCAGGTGGGGCCGGTCAGCCTCACACTTCTGAGTATGGCTGTGGTTCTGTTGGCAGCCTACATTCACTGAGCACTTTCCCTGTGACAGGGACTCTGTTGAGCACTTTGTGCAGACTTTACTTTCATTTACTCCTCGATGCTGGGATCCTCAGTTTCACGTTGAGGACTCAGAACTTGAGGGAGCGAACCAGTTCAAACAGTTAGGTGGTGGCACAGATGAGACGTGAATGCATGCCCCACCCCTCACAACGTGAGCTCTTTACTCCGCCCTAAAAGTTAGGGTGCCTACGCCATGGCAGTCTTTGCTGGCCATGCCATGAGCACACGGAGCCCTGTGCAGGTGGGGTCTGGCCACTGGCTTGGACTTGGGAGCATCAGCTGGCTTGGAAGCTGCCCCTAGTTTCCCCGCTGAGCACTTGGCAGACCCAGGAGGGGGACTCTGACAGACTCGGACACTACTCTGCTGCCTCCCTTGAGGGATCTTCGATTCTACACTAATTCACGTTTGGGTTTTTTTTGGCCAGTTCTTCCAGCACCAAAACCCAGAAGGCAGCAACCACATTCAAACTGAGTGTGAAAAGTGGTATTGGCATTTTTCCACAGAATCTTCTAGAGGAATTTGAGCCTGTGATAGATAAAATGTATGTCTGAGACTTTCAAAAGTTTTAAGTGATACATGCACACCTGATATTGCAAATTCAAAATAGAACACACTCAGTTTTGTCTCTTTGCTGTCAAAAGTGACGGATCTCCTCACTGCACCCCTACCCTGTCCCATAATATGGTAACAGTTTTGGCTGAAAGAAAGGAATCAGAATTAAATTGCTGGGTTTGAATGGGGCCTGGAATGTGTGAGAAACAAGTGATGAGGTTTTTCTGTGACTGCAGGTTTCATCTGTTTTAAGTTCACTGTCCCAGCTCTGGGACCACTGATGCTTGTTTTGAGAATTTGGGAGAGGAGCGGACTTGAGGGCGGTTGTCGTGGGGCCATCTCATTCCTGTAGTCGGTGAAGTCGACACTGGGGGCCCACCTGGGGTCCCAACCTGAATTCTGAAACCCCGTGATGCCGTCAGGAAGAGATGTGTGTGCGGTTGCCCCGGCGACCATTACCTCTGGTGTTGGGACTCGTGTTCCTTCCTGGCTGACCCCGGGCTGGCGCCAAGTGGCCCCTAGAGAACGCGGAAGGGACGGGCTGACTTCCGAGGCGGGGCCGTGAATGCGCAGGATCTCCCCTGCCCTCTTGTGTCGCTTATTCGGAAGGCAGCCAGCTGCCGTGCATGGGATTGCTCGAGCAGCCCCCGGGAGAGGGCCCCACTCCCCCAAGAGCCAGCACCAGCTCTCCAGCAGCTCTCCACCACGTAGAAATGGACGGGGAAGAAAGGCTAAAGTAGGATAGAAGCGGATCCTTTTCCAGTCAGGGGTCTGTGTGCAGCCCTGGGGAGCAGGCCGGGCAGTGGTGGCTGATGCTGATGTGGTGTGGCAGGGAGAGAAGGGGACGGAAGGAGCAGTCCCCCCACCCACCTGCCACAGACACAAACGGGCTTCCCTGCCGTCTCCCAGCCTTCATTCTTCATCAGCTTGGGGTGTTTTTTTGTGCATGAGCACTGTCCTACCTTCTACATGCTTAAGGACAGCCCTGGAAGAAGATGGCTTGGTCACGTCACCCCTGCTTTCAATGTAGAGCTGTCTCCTGGTGCTGCTAGCTCAGACCCAGAACTCCTGCGGCCTGTGGCACGACATCTGCCACCCGAGCCCGCTGCCTGGGGCTCAAGCGTCCCTGCCCCAGCCGCCTTCCCTCCTGGCATGCACACAGTAGCTGCTGATTGAATGGTTATTGAGTAACTACGGAACTGATTCATGGATGAGTCTGAACACACGTTCTCCCTCACATTGTGTGACCCTGAATTTGGGACATCACTTCTTACCTAGGACGGGTGCTGTTTCTGAAGCTACATTAGCAGTACCCATATTACATGGAGGCAGTCGTGTTCCTAGGCACCCGAGCCCTGCGCCGGTGGTCCTCAGTTACCCCAGGCAGGGTTGAGTGGTCAGGGATAGGCCGGTTTTCCCCAGCAACAGCACTGAGCTGGTGACAGTAGCCACATCTCTCTTGTGACACTGCAGCCCAGCCTTCAGCCAAGGAGCAAAGTTCTCGGACTCCTCTCCCCCCACTCAGGGCAAGTACACCAGCCAAAGAGCCCATGGTCTCTATGCCCCAGGGGCTCTAGGCCCTGGTTGTTTGGGCCTCCAGCCTGGACTTGGCAGAGAGGCCTAGGGACTACCAGCAGGTAGGGATCTCTCCTGTGCCTAAAGCAGAGGGAGAACCCCTTGAGCTCCTCTGTTCGTCCTGAGATCAGGAAACAAATCTAATGTCGAGTGTAAAAAGCTAAAGAAGCGGAGGTGTGCAGTCTTAGAGGATTGCTCACAGCAGCCCCTCCCCGCACTGCGGACCTGGTCCCTGAACCCCCCTGGCCGAGCATCAGGTGGTAGCGACCCCTGCCCGCCGTGTCCCTCCCCACTCAGGAGAACTTTCTTAGCACGTGTTCCAGTGGTGCCCTGGCCAGCCCTTTGCCTGGCCCTCCCTCCGTCCTTGTCACCCCTGCTGAGGGCACACGTGTTCTCCATCCGGTGGGGAACCCCTTCACCCACACCTGCACGGCCTCGTCCTCGTTTGAATAGGTGAGAAGCCAAAGTCGGCTGCACAATTGGAGCTAGATTCCATCACTCGAAATTCAGTCACAACTTCTTTTGAATTCTTCAGCTGCCCTGCGGCAAAGGCTCAATGTTGATACTGAGATTAATCCCCAAAGAGCCCCTCATTTCTCTGCAGAGAAATTAAAGCTTGCCGGTTTTCCTTTTGCCTGTCCTCCTGACAGCTCTGTCAGTAATGATATGCCTTCTCCATGGCATAATCCCTGTCCTACGGTAAAGAATCATTCATTAAGAAATTAAGGGCTTAGTGCCTTTCTGTTAGGTTGGTCTTCAAAAGTTAGCTAAAATTATTTAACAGACCTCAGGGCTGTTTCACACAAGCTCAAGAAGCCGCATGGGTGGGGACCACGCAGACCCACCCACCCCCTGCAGATTTGTCAGTATTTCCAGAAACTGAGTCCAAGGATGCAGACGGAAGCGTCTGCGAGTCGGGCCTGGGACTGTGGGACGCTGCCCTGGTTCAGGATGATGTTTAGGCTTTCCAGGAGTGGCAGATAGGTCTGCTGGTGAAACTGGGAGGCCTAGCAGGAGGCTTCTGGAAGTTTCTGACGAGATGCACAGGAGTTCCTGAACTGAGCTCGGAGCAGGGTGGGGTATATACACACGTTATTGCGTATTTAACAACCACTGGGTGTTATTTAGCATGAAATGGCATGGGTCCGAAACACTCTCAACTGGTCCCTTCTCTGCCAGTCACTGACGCCACCAAAGGGAAGGCGTGATTTGATGTCAGCTGTTGCCGACTCAGGCGGAGGAAGGGACATCAATGTTGGAAAACATCGTCTTGCATACATAGATAACACTGTGTCCTTTTAAATCTAATTTCCCACCTTTTTGTTTTGTTTATGAGGCTGTGCCTGGGAGGGAACACTGTCCCTATGTGTGAGCACGCCTGTAAACCATGTTCAGTTCTTTCATAGGGTGAGGGGGGTCGGGTAGACAGGTTTCTCCCAGCTCCCGCAAAAACTGGGAGAATTTGTAAGGGGAGAGAGCGAGTACCGTGAAGCAGGGGCCGGAGTCGTAGGGAACCGGAACCGGAGACTGGGACTTGGTACCGAGCCGCCTCTCAGTGGCCCCCGGTGCTGTGAGCAAACTCAGCTGCAGGCTCTTGAACACGTTCTCTCCTCCCCGCCCCCCTCAGCGTTTTCACAGTGTTTCTCTCTGGTTCTTATATTGTTCCAAAGCCATTAACACCTGCTCAGAGTCAGGTATTCAGCTTTGAGCTGAATGACAATTATTTGAATGGTAAAGGGTGTTAATATATAATTATTCACATTCATACCAGGACATTCACAGTTTAATCATTTCTCTGTAGGCTTCCTTAAGTTTGAGCTTACAGTCTTAGGCATAATTCTTATGTTAAATAAGTTCCGGGCACTCTAATTATTGGGAATGTGACTACCAATAGGCCCAGGTGCTGCAGTGAGGCTGTCCCACCCCCCTCACCTGCGGGAGCCTCCCAGGGTGAGGGCGGCACCTCCCTGCAGGTGGGGGAGGCAGAAGGTTCATTTCCAAGGGCTAATAGTGCAATCCGTCTGCGAAATGAGCTCTGTGATTGTGTTCTAGTGCACCCAGGACCAGACAAGCATGAGGGAGCATTTCTATTCATGAGCACAGCGCTCTGCCTAGCCTGGCCAGGCTTGGAAAGGGACCGGCTTAACCCTTTAGACCCTCTGTTCATCTGGACCCCTCCATCCTCCTTAAAATTCCTGAGGACCCCAAAGAGCTTTGGATTGTGAGGGTTCATTCTATCTCCATTTACCATGCTGGAAATTAAACCAGAGAATTTCTTAATGCATTAATTTCTCTTAAGATAGCAATGAATTCACTACATGTTATCAAAAATAATATATGAAAATGTTTCCCAAGACCAAAAGTCTGAGAAGAGTGGTGGTGTTGTGTTTGCCAGTCTCTTCCACGTCTATGTTAATGGAATACAGCTGGAGTCTCACGGCCTCGTTTAATCTGTGGTGCAATCTCGTCATTTAGCTTATGGGAAACTCCTGTATACTTGTGAGAGCAGGAGAATTAGAAAGGCAAATAACATCTTAGTATTACTGTGAAAACCCTCCTAAGCAGGTCTCAGGGACCCCTAAAGCTCCCCAGACCACACTTTGAGGACCACTGTTCTAAAATGCCCCAGATTTTTATTGGTCCTAAAAATTACTCACTGCCTATATAAGGAGTAGTAAAAGTTTGTGTTGTGGGTTCTGGATTTTTTTTTTTCCAGTTTATTTTTTTCTTAAGATTTATTTATTTATTTTGAGAGAGGGAGAATCTCAAGCAGACTCCCTGCTGAGTGTGGACCCCAATCTCATGACCTGAGCCAAAATCAAGTCTGACACTCAACCAACTGAGCCAACCAGGCACCCCTATTTTATTTTTTAAAATCGCATCCCAGATTCCCTCTTCTTGACCTTTAGGTAGAGACGTGTACAGCCATGGGACTGGCCCTTCCATATCTGCTTCCCAAATTTTTGTTAACCTGTTCCTACACTCAGTCTGGCATCGGCTAGATCCAGAATCAGAGCAGAGCCCCTCACTGTGTCCCCAAGGTGGCAGGAGGGAATTTCACGTCCGTGTGGGCCTCAGGGGCCCGGGCAAAGGGGCAACATCGCCCCACAGGTCCTTCTTTCTTCCCTGACCTGTGTTACCGTTAGTCAGGGAAGGGAAGTTTAAGACCCCAAAACACCGTATTTCTGGCAGCCGAGCCAGGCCCCTGCCTTCAGTGGGTCAAGAGTGTGTCTACGGGACTGGATGCAGGGAGCTGTGCCATGGAGACCACGCTGGTCTCCCAGGCTAGCAGGGTGAGCTGCTGAACATCCGGGATGCCCCCCACCACGGCGGGCTCATCCTGCCCAGAGCAGTCACAGGCTGGGGGTGATGCCACTTCTCTGCCCTGCCTGGTGGGGGGGCAGTGGGCAAGTAGCGGCCACCTGCGGCTAGCCCAGAAGGGAGAGAAACGCGGGCAAACCAGCGGAGGGCGTCAGGGTCTGCTGGGCGCTCCTGTCCCCTCCCCAACTGCTCTTTGGTTTAGGATGCCGCATTGTGGGGAGAGAAGAAGTGAGGGATGGACAGCCAGCCCTTAAATCCACACGGCCCTGTGGACAGAGCGGTATTCCCACAGGTCAGCTGATAACCTTCACGGGGCATATACCTTCATGCTCGTCCCATCCTACCAGGATGAAACCAAAACTGAGGGGCAGGAAGCAGCTATCAGGTGTGAACCTCTGTGGTAGGTGCTGAGGGATGCTGAAAGTGTGGGATGCCTTTAAAGGGGGGCCTACGCCTGAGAGGCTTGTCCTCACGCTGGCCTGAGCTTCCTGCTGTACCCTGAGGACAGCCTGCTCCATCCTGAGCCCGGGGGACTTCTCACCCTCAAAGGAGAGGACCAGAGGCATGGCGGCTCTTAAGGAGTCAATAGGATAAAGCAGGTTGCATGGTCCCTGGTACACAAAAAGCATTCAGGAAATGTTAGCTCTTGTTATGACCATCACTGATTTTTAAGCAAGTTGACCAGAATTTCCAAATGAGTCTTCAGAATCACAACCATGTCCCTATTTCCCCAGCATTGCTCAGAATGTTCGAGGAACTTCTCTTTCAAAATAGCCTTCCAACCCTGCATCTTGTCCAACTGACCAGGCATTTATTGCCTGCTTACTGTGTACCACGAAGTGCATTCAGTACTTTAGAATACGCTCAGTGTCGGCAAATTTTCTTACCCAGGAATGGATTTGACTTGTGGAAAGTGATCCAAAATTCAGCCTACCAAACACTGGTCATTAGGCCAGCAGAAATCCTTCTGGACCCACAGTAGTTGAGGCCACAGAATGGCAAGTCATCTTCACTTGACACCTTCTCAGTTGGTTGGCCCAGTGTATAGTACCCAGAGAAGTAGCCAAGTATTTTCTGGAGATGGGTGGCACTTCTCAGAGGTTTCCTTTGAAAGGCACATGCCTTTGTGTCGGAGCATTCTGTTGGGTTGTCTTCAAACAGAGCCTTGTGCTCAGGTCACCGTAGAGGGTACAGGCCCATCCTTGAGGTGTCCACCACCAGCCAGGAAAGGGAAGCTTGTGAAGATCTGTCACCCAGGGCTGCAGGAGGATGTTGGGCCTAGAGCCAGATGCACACAGGGGATGGCGAACGCTGTGTGATTGCCCCAAGTTTCTCACAGGTGCAGGCATTAGAGTCTCCATCTCGGGTACAGTGCCCAGATTTCTCTGACTTGTCCATTACCAAACTGGTCAGTTGTGGAATTAATCCTCAGCACGGTCGCCATTGGTACCCCAGAACCACAGGGCTTGTGTTCCATCACTGCCCCTTGGCATGTATCTTCATTTCTTAGAGGAAACTGGTAAGCAGACACTGAGGAGGTGGGAGTGCAGAAAGACTCGTCCAGAACAGAAGGCCTTAGCCAAGCCACTGAGCTTGGGACTGGCCTGCAGATGGACCGACACCCTATCACCAAAACCTGTTTGAGCAGTAGGGTGCCTGGGTCCCACCCTCCAGGCCCCAGAGAGCAGCAGACCTGAGTCCCAGGCATCCAGCCAATGGTGTGGACAGTAGCCAGGCCATGGCTCTGTGTCTGGGTGGTGGTTGGGAAGATGGGACCAGAGCGGGGTCTGGGGCGGTGGCCAGGGAAGATGGGACCAGAGCGGGGTCTGGGGCGGTGGCCAGGCCAGCTGCCTCCTTGTGTCTTCTTCCGACCCCTGTGCCGGAGAGTGCTGAGCTGTGCCCAGGAAGCCAGGGAGGCCAGGATGCCCCTGCCTGTCTGAGGCCTTACTGCAGACACCCGCCGGTGGAGGCCGGCCCATTCTGGGTGAGCCAGGTACCCTAAAGTATGAGAGGGGCAGGAAGATACCTCTTTTTTGTGAATGTGAGAGACCATGCATTCTGCCTCTGTACGTGGCTTTAGTAACTCCACTGTGGGCTGCAAAACCATCACAGCCTCGTAGGTAGGGTGGGCAGGACCCTCTGGGTTGGAGTCTCACCTGTGTGTCTGTGACCTGAGCTCTCAGCAGTGCCTGGGTCCCAGAGGTTCACACCCACAAGAGGCCGCAGGGCCAGGTTCTCGGCTGGGAAAGAGTTCTTCTGGGTTAGCCCTTGAGGAGCAGGTAACATTGGACCGTGGAGTGGCCTGTGCATGGCTCTCAGTGGGAGCCTCCTCTTGCCTCTGAAACAGCCACTGTCTGCCCAGACATCTTCCCCAACTTGCCCTGTTTGCAGGACCACTTCCCCTACTTGAAATGTCCCCCTTCTCCCAGCCAGGAAACTGCTGCCTGCCTGTGGGGACCCAGTCCCCTCTCAGTACTGCTCTGTGTCTCTCACCATCTCCTTGCCTGGGGGGATGACATTGGTGCACACCATCCCATGCCACAGGATTTTGCAGACCATTCCATAATACATTAGAAATAAAGGCTGGCGTGGGGCTCTGTGCCCCACAGCCCCTCTCTCCAGCTGGGAGTGGCCCTGCGTTCTCTAGACGGAGCTCCTCCCATAGTCCTGACCCGTCCGCACAGGGCAGGCTTCAGTTAGCGGAGCTGTGTCCATGTGTTGGTGGCCTCGTGCTGTCCCGACCCAGGTTCTGAGCCCACGGCATATTTTCACACACTGGGAGTATCACAGCCTGCACCATCCACCGTCGGAAGCACATGCCCGTGCACCTGCGCTCATCTGACCTCCGCAGACGCGTATGTTTAATTCATGCGGTTTGACTTGGTAGGGCACAGATACATGGAAATGCTGTATTGATTCCTGAAGCTTTGGAGTGACCGCTGTAAACTTCCCTTTGCTTTTTCTCTGTTACCTGTGGGTCTGTGAAGCCTACGGCTAGCATGTTGAAGTAAATCAAGCCATTGTCACTCAAGCAATGTTCTATCTCATAGCTACTGTGTAATATGTATATGATAGAGTGTGTGGAAGGAAAAGACTAATTTTTTTTTTTTTTAAAGATTTCATTTATTTGACAGAGACACAGCGAGAGAGGGAACACAAGCAGGGGGAGTGGGAGAGGGAGAAGCAGGCTTCCCGCCGAGCAGGGAGCCCGATGCGGGGCTCGATCCCAGGACCCGGGGATCATGACCTGAGCTGAAGGCAGACGCTTAACGACTGAGCCACCCAGGCGCCCCGGAAAAGACTAATTATTGACAAGTTTGCTACAGGCAGTCACTCCCAACGTCAGAAGAAGCTGCAACTGATAGCAATGAGTTTGGAGTTCTAGAAGGCCGTCTTCAGTGGATTCATTTGTATTTATAAAGGCCCCTCAGTATGCACACCCCTGGCCCCAGGCCTGCTTAGCAGTGGGGTGACCTGCTCTAGCCCCTCGGGAGGCACAGAGCTGAGCTACTGGAGCTCTGCCCACAGGAAACTGAGGCAGGCCCACTGGTGCCCTCGCCCTGCCAGACGCTGCCCAGCGCCCTGCCTACAAGCTGGTGAGAAAGCCTGCTGAGCCCTGCCACCCTGGCCCGCAGCAGCTGTTCTTCGCAAGCATGTCTGTGTGGCTGCAGGGGTCCCATCGGGCTCAGGACTTAGGTCAGGACTGTGCACTTCAACAGAACCACGTCCCCAGCCACGTGCATAGGTGGATCAGCTTCCTCTTGGCCTTGACCTTCTCTGCTAATTTCAGGAACACCTGAGTTGGGCTTGGCAAGTTGAGGTAGATGCCCAGGTAGTCCGTTCTAGTTCCTGGTTGCTCATATGGAAACAGTGCTGGTCTGTCTCCCGTGGAAAGGGTGTCTTCCCTGAGCACAGGGGCCAACCCCAAATGATTACAGGGAAGACCAGGCCCCCTGCTTACACCTACCCACCCTTTATTCATCCAGTAGATGCCCACTAGATGCCTACTCTGGGTCAGCCCCAGCACTGGACTATTGACCCATAAGGCAAGTCCTTGCTCTCAGTGAGCTGGGTCAAATAGAAGGGACCCCCATGGTGACTGTACTGAGAGCACTGGGGGGCAGAGGGGGCCTTGCAGAGGAGAATAGTTTGCAGGGGATATGACTTAGGCTCCATTTTAAGTGGGTATCTTGAACTTCAGGGAGATGGATTAAAGAAAAGGTGTTTTAGAAGAATATTTCCCTCTATGTTTTTCAACTTATTTTTTAAATTAACCAGTGGTAGAATTGACTTTTTGTGGTGTAGGTGCTATGAACTTTAATACATGTATGGATTTCTGTAACTGCCACCATAGTTAGGACTCGGGTTGCGTCCTCCTAAAAACTCCCTCCTGCTTCCCCTTTTTTGTTACAGCTGCCCCACCCCAAATCTCTGCTGACTCTTAGCAACCACTGATCTGTTCTCCATCCCCATGAGAATATCACTAGATGGACTCACTATTTAACCTTTGGAGTCTGCCTTCTGTCATTCAGCTTAATGCCTTTGAGATCCATCCAAATTGTTGTATGTACCTACGGTTTATGCCTTTTAATTGTCATATTCCACGGTGTAGATATGCCCTTGTTTGTTTATATAATTTTTATGATAGCCATTCTAACATATATGTAATGCCATCTCATTGTATGGTTTTAATTGGCACTTCCCAGTTAGGTTGAACATTTATTGATGTGCTCATTTACCATTCATCTGACCTCCTTGATGAGCTGTCAGTTCAAGTCTTTTGCCCATTTTTTAATTAGGTGGTTTGTTTTATTACTGTCGAATTTAGAGAGTTGTTTATATATTATTGTTTTAAGTTCTTTGTTGGGTATGTTATTTCCAAATATTTTCTCCCAGTCTGTATCTTGTGTTACATTCTGTTAACACTGATTTGCACACACCAATCTTTTTTTTTTTTTTCATTTCGATGAAGTCCAATTTATTTTTTTAATTTATGGATTGTGCTTTAGATGACATGTCTAAGAACTGTTTGCCTAATTCTAGGTCACAAAGATTTTCTCCTATATTTTCTTTTAAAATTTTTTCAGTTTAATCTATTTTGAATTAATTTTTATAAGGTATAAGATTTACATCAGGATTCATTGTATTGCATGCAGATATCCAGTTTTCCAACACCACTTGTTGAGAATATCCTTTTTTCATTGAAATGCTTTTGTACCTTGGTCATTTGGACATATTTGTGTGGGACTCTTGGAAATCTCTATTAGGTTCCATCAATTTATGTGTTTATTCCCTTACAAATTTCACATTATCTTGGTTACAGCATAGTAAGTCTTAAAAACCTGCTAGTGTAATTTCTCCAACTTTTTTTTCTTTTCTTTATCAAAATATTTTGACTATTCAAGTTCCTCTGCCTTTCCATGTAAGTTTTAGAATCAGTTTGTCCGTATCTATAATAAATTCCCCTGGGATTTTGACTGGAATGGAAATTTATAGATCAGTTTGTAGAGAACTGAAATTTTTATGTTGAGATTTCCTATCCATGAACATGGTATTTTTCTCAAATTATTTAGGTATTCTTTGATTTCTTTTAACAGAATATTGTCATTTTCAGCATAAGAATCTTGTATGTAATTTTAGATTTACATCTAAATATTTTTGGCTGGAGCTATTATCAGTAACCTAGAACTGTGATTTTGCTGTGTTGACTTTGTATCTAGTGACCTAGCTAAACTCATTCTAAGAATTTTTTTTTTTTTTGGTAGATTCCTGGGTATTCTACCATAGACAATCATGTTGTCTATAAATAGGGAGAGTTTTCTTTTTTCCAAAATGTATGACTTTTACTTATTTTTCTTGCTTTATTGCTGTGGCTAGAACTTCCACTATGATGTTGAATAGTAGTGGGCATCCTTGCTTTTTTCTTAATCCTGAGGGGAAAGCATTCAGTTTTTCACCATTATGATGTTAGCTCTAGGTTTGGGTTTTGGTTTTTTTGTTTTGTTTGTTTTTGTTTCTGTCAATACCTTTATCAGGTTGGGGACATTACTGAGAGCTTTTATCATGAATGGATGTTGAATTTTGTTAACATTTTATTTTTGCCTCATTTGACAAAAGTATTGTTTTTCTTCATTAGGCTGTTAATATATCATGGATCATATTAGTTCATTTTTAATATACTTCATTTTTAGAGCAGTTTTAGATTTTCAGAAAAGAAATTGAGAATAAAACAGGCTCCCACCTTCCACCAGAAAACAGGCTCCCACCTTCCACCAGCCATTTAGTTAATTGTTCAAGTCCAGTATACCATATAGCAGTGTGAAAATCTTGTACCCCCATGGGAAACAACTTTATCAAGTAGAGTGTGTATATGAAATTCTTTTTGCCTTTAGTCTTACAGACTCTCTTCATTTCCATACTTACTTGGGTCACCACTTCCCCTCCCACCAACTTTAGTGGGGTTGTTCTTATGTTCATAAGTTGTAATACACTTAGATTCTCTTGTCACAGTCTGCACTCATTCCTGGGATCCTCCAATTGCTTTTTTGTGTGTTGGTGTTAATTTGCACATATTGCATATAAGGTTTTTCTGTGTCTCTTGCTTTTCCTTTTCCAAAATGTCACATAGTCATACAGTATGTAGCTTTTTCAGACTTGTTTCCTTCACTTAGCAATATACATTAAGATAACTCCATGTCATTTGGGGGCTTGATAGTTCACTCTTTGTATGACTGGATAATATTCCATGATATGGATATTCCATAGTTTACCCATTTACCCAGTTTACCCAGGACATCTTAGTTGCTCCCAGTTTTTACCAATAAGTTAATAAAGCTGCTGTAAACATTCATATGCAGGTTTTTGTGTGGTCATAGGTTTTTAGATAAGTTGGTAGATATTCAGGAGCGTAATTACTGGTTCATCTCATAAGCTTCTGTTTAGCTTTGTAAGAAACTGCCAAATTTTCTCCAAAGTAGCTGTACCATTTTGCATTTTCATCAGCAGTGAATGAATATCCCTATCACTTCACATCCTCATTAGCAATCAGTACTGTCAAAATTGGGGGTTTCTTGGTGAGGCCATTCTAATAGGTGTATAATTATCTCATTGTTTTAATTTGTATTCCCTGATGACCAATACTTTTAAAAATTGCTTCATATCCATATTTGTATCTGTATATCTTCTTTGGTGAGATATTCTTTTGCCATTTTATAATTGGGTTGTTTATTTTCTTATTGTTGAGTTCTTAAGAATTCTTGGTATAGTTTGGTTACAAGTCCTTTATCAAATATGTGTTTTGCACATATGTTCTTTCAACCTGTGGCTTTTCTTCTTCTCAATATCTTAACAGCACTTTTCACAGAGGAGAAAATAATTTTAGTAAGGTCCAACTATTTTTCTTTCATGGATCATACTGTGTCTAAAAACTTTCCCCCAAAACCCATAATCACCTAGATTTTTCTACTGTATTATCTTCTGAAAGTTTTATAATTTTGCCTTTTAGATTTAAGCCTATGATCCATTTTTAGTTTTTGTGAAAGATGCCTGGTCTGTATCTAGATTCTTTTTTTTTTTTTTTTTTGGCATATGGCTGTCCAATTGTTCCAGAACCATTTGTTGGAAATACTGTCATTTTTTCATTGAATTGCCTTTGCTTCTGTATTTGGGTGGATCTGTTTCTATTCTGTCCCATTAATTTATGTATCTATTCTTTCATTAATACACCCTGTCTTGATTACTGTAGCTTTATATATAGGCTCATTTTTCAAATATTGAATCAGCTTTACATTTCTCAGACAAACTCCATTTAATGTTGCTAATTCTTTTTTTTTTTAAGTTTTTTTATTTATTTATTCATTCGAGATAC
The DNA here is from genome assembly GCF_029215605.1 of Mirounga angustirostris. Taxonomy (NCBI): domain Eukaryota; kingdom Metazoa; phylum Chordata; class Mammalia; order Carnivora; family Phocidae; genus Mirounga; species Mirounga angustirostris. The sequence goes on from NW_026991714.1 coordinate 151,859,211, forward strand.
AGAGATAGAGAATATGAGCAGGGGGAGAAGTAGAGGGAAGGGGAGAAGCAGGCCCCCCGCTGAGCAGGGAGCCCGATGCAGGGCTCAATCCCAGGACCCTGGGATCATGACCTGAGCCGAAGGCAGACACTTAACCATCTGAGCCACCCAGGTGCCCCGCTGTCTAATTCTTTTTATATATTCCTGAATTTGATTTGCCAGTACTTTGTTGAAAATTTTTGCATATATGTTAATGAGAAATATTAATCTGTACTTTTCTGGATTCTGACTTTTTCAGGTTTTCTGGTTTTCCATTCTCATAAAATGCCTTAGGAAGTATTCCCTTCTCTTCTGTTTTCTGTAAAAGATTATCCTGAGTTGATGTATTTCTTCTTTAAGTGTTTGATAGAATTTACTGGTGAAATTATCTGGCCCTAGTGATTTCAGAAGATTTTAAACTCTTGAGTTCAAGTTCTTTGATACTTATAGGACTGTTCCAGTTATCTGCATCATCTTGGATGTGATTTGGTAGTTTGTAGGTGTTGATACATTGGTCTATTCTATCTGTGCTGTTGAATGTTGTGCATAGAGGTATTTGTAGGTATACTTCATTCTCCAGTCAATGTCTGTGAAGTCAGTCGTGACATCTGCTCTTTTAGGTCTAATGTAGATACCTTGTTTCTTCTCTTTTTATATCACTTGCTAAAGGTTTATCAATTTTATTGATCTTTTCAAAGAAGCCAGTTTTGTTTTCATGTATTTTACTCTATCATTTTTCTTATTTCAATTTCATTGTTTTCTGCTATTTCCTTTATTTCCTTCTTTGGGTGTTTGCTTTTTTGTTTGTTGTTGTTTTGCTCTTGTTTAAATTGGAAGCTTAGATTATTAATCTGAGACCTATATATATGCATAAGGGGTGCTTGGGTGGCACAGTTGGTTAAGCTTCCGACTCTTGGTTTTGGTTCAAGTCATGATCTCAGGGTCCTGGGATCGAGCCCTACATTTGGCTCCATGCTCCGCACGAGTCTGCTTGAGATTCTCTCTCCCTCTCCCTCTGCCCCTCCCGCTTGTGCACACACATGTGTGATCTCTCTCTCTCCCTCAAATAAATAAATAAATCTTTAAAAGAATAAAAAAAATAAATAAAATATGAATTTAATGTTACATATTTCCCTCTGTTGCTTCAGCTGTATCCTATGAATTGCAATATGCTGCACTTTCAGTTTCATTCAATTCAATGTATTGTGTTGTGGTTTTTGGGGTTTTGGTTTTTTGTTTTTTGGGGTTTTTTTGCCTTATTTTTAGGGCCTGTGGGTGGCACAGTGGGTTAAATGTCCAACTCTTGATTCTGGCTCAGGTCATGATCTCAGGGTCACGAGACTGAGCCCTGCATTGGGCTCCAGGCTCAGCAGGGAGTCTGCCTGAGATTCTCTCTCTGTCTTTCCCCACTGTGAACGCACATACTGTCTCACTCTCTCTCTCAAATAAAAAATCTTTAAAAATAAATAAGTAAAAAAATAAAAGTGCCTTATTTTCTGTCCAAATGTTTCGAGGTTTCCAGTTATCTTTCTGTTCTTAATATCTAGTCTAATTCCATTCTGATCAGAGACTATGACTTGGAATGAATTCAATTATCTTAAATTTGTTAAAGTTTGTTTTATGACCCAGAATATGGTATATCTTGGTCAGTTTTTGTGTGCATTTGAAAAGAAGATATGTTCTGTTGTTATTGGGTAGAGTGTTGTGTAAATGTCAATTGAAACCAGTTGGTTGATGGTGTTTTTCATTTCTGTATCCTTGATTTTCTGCCAACTACTTCTGTTAGAGAGAAGTGAAATCTCCACATATGTTTGTGGGTTGGTCAGATTCTCCTTTCACTTTTGTCAGTTTTTGCTTTATGTATTTGAAATTCTCTTAGGTGCATAAATGTTTTGGGTTGCCATGTCATCTTTGTGAGCCGTCCCTTTTGTCACTATGTAATTGTAAAAATTACCCCTAGAAATTGTTTGTGCTCTTAAATCTACTTTGATAATTACTTTTCTTAGATTACTATTTACATGGTATATTTTTTCTATCCTTTTAGTTTTAAGCCATCTGTATCTATTCTTTGAAGTGAATTTCTTACAGGCAGCACATACTTGGGTTATTTTTTTCAATCCATCTGGCACTCTGTTACCTTATTGGTAAAGAAAGACCATTTACATTTAATGTAATTAGTAATATGATGGAATTTCTATCCAAATGTAACATTTATTTCATTTGTTTTCTTATTCTTTTATATTACTATTACATAATTGTTTTCTGTCTTGTTTTTTCATTTCTCTTTCCCCTTCCCTTCTTTTGGGCTCTAACTTTTTTTTTTTTTTTTAGCATTTTCGTTTATCTGTTAGGTTTTTGACTCTGTTATCTGTTTATAGGGATTACAATACTTATACACTTACCTTTCACAGTCTAATTGGAATTTGTATTGACCACCTTACCACATACAGATCCTTGGGCTCTCTTGTTTTTTGTTACAGTGTCTTATGTTTTGCACTTACATACACTGAAAATCTTATAATGTTAATGATTTTACTTTCAGTCATCAAATATATTTTAAAGAACTCAACAGAAGAACAGTCTGTGATATTTCGCCAGAAAGTTACCATTGCTTTTGCTCTGCCTTTACTGCTGCCCCTCCAGTCTCACGTCCCTTCTTGCTAAAGAGCTTCCTTCAGCAATTCTAGCTCCTGTCTGCTGGCAGTGTGTGATCTTTGTTTCTATCTGAACATGTCTTTATTTTAGCCTTATTTCTGAAGAATTTTTGGTGTTGTTTTTTTTTTTAAACAATTTCCCTTCCGAATTTTGGTGGTGTTTTTTAAGATTTCATTTTTTTATTTGAGAGGATGCAAGAGAGCACAAGCAGGGGGAGGGGCAGAGGGAGAAGCAGGCTCCCCGTGGAGCAGGGAGCCCGATGCGGGACTCAATCCCAGGACCCCAGGATCATGACCTGAGCTGAAGGCAGACGCTTAACTGACTGAGTCACCCAGGCGCCCCGTGAAGAGTTTTTTGTGTGTTTTTTTTTTTAACTGGATATAGAATTCTGAGTTTCTTTCAGCACTTTAAAATTGCTATTTTACCTCCTTCTGACCTCCGTGGTTCTGATGAGAATTCTACAGTCATTCAAATCCGTGTTCCTCTATAAATAACATTTTTCTCTGGTTGGTTTTGAGATTTTTTTTTTGTCTTTAGATTTCACCAGCTTCATCAGGATATGTCTGGGAGTAGATTTCTCTGGGTGTGTCCTGTTTGTGGTTTACTATGCTTCTTAAAGCTGTCCTTGTATATCTTCTGCCAGATTGGAAAAGTTCTAGCTATAATTGGTTTCAAATTGTTTTGTAAACTATACTCTTGTTCCTTTTCTTGTGGAACTCCAATAACATGACTATTAAACCTTTGGCTTTGTCCTACATGTCCCCAAGGTACTTTCTGGGTTTTTGTTGTTTGCTTTTAACATGTTTTTCTCTGTTTTTCAGATCGGATAACTTCTGTTGACTTCAGTTCATTGACTCTTTCCTCTGGCATCTCCATTCTGCTATTGAGACCATGCAGTGTTTACATTTCCTGTTTTCCTGAACTAAATTTCCATTTGATTCTTAACTTGTATTTCTTTGAAACTTTGCATCTTCTCATTTGTTTCAAGGGTATTTTCCCTTCTTGCAGCATTTTTACTATAGATCCTTTAACGTTATCAGACAATGTATGTGAAATTATCACATCATGCACTTTCAATATCTTACAATTGTATTTGTCAGTTAATCCTCAAAACACCAGGGAGAAAATGTTGTCAGGTGGTTCCAACTCCTGTGTCATCTCGGCCTTGATGTTTGTTGATTATCTTTCCTAAGACGAGTGGAGGTTTTTCTGATTCTTTGTTTGCTCTGTTTGCGAAGTCATTTTGGATTGTATCCTGATCACTTTGACTATCATGGGCTGAGTCTCGTGGGAGTCCAGTGTATAGCAGCGCTCCTTTTGCTGAGGAGGCGCTCAGCCTGGAGGATGGATTCGGCTCCTGAGCTCTGACCAGGCTTCTGCAGGTTGTGGTTTCCGGGTCCACGTCCTTTTTAAGTCTGCCGACCTGTGAGTCCATCAGTGGCCAGTCTGGACCCTTCCCTCAGTTCTCCAAGTCTTTGATTCAGGGTCAGATCCACACGTGCACAGGTCAGGGCTGAGGCCAGGGATTTACAAACAACTTATCAGTGTGCTTTCCCAAGCTCCTCCCTGTCCACAGTCTTCCTGCTGTTTTCTAGCTCTCAGAGATCCCGTTTGGTCCCCAGTCGTGATTTGACCTTACTTACCCCACTCTGCCACACACTTCCTAGGACTGCACCTCCATATGGAGCCAAGCACTGAGAAGACAAAGGAGAAAAGCAGTAGGGGCCTGCCCACCTGTGGGGCCCCAGCTCTCCCAGCAGGAAGGACCATAAGCCTCAGGATTGCTTGGGGGCTGTGGTGCAAGACTTCAGAGATAATACCAGAAAGTGGGCGATTCCTCCACTCTGAGCATCAGGACACCCTTCTCCCTCCTCAGGGTGGATGAGAGTTCCTGGGTGCTCCGTGTGCACCGGCGGTTCCTTCAGGGTTCAGGCCGCAGTAAGTCTGGGCTGGGCAGAACACAGGTGAGATGGTACACGCATGTATCATTTCAGTGTTTCCTCAGATTCCTGTCCTCTTCCCCAGTCTGCCTGCTCCTGTTTACTTTCCACAGCCCTCTGCATTCTGCCCAGATTCTGGAAAGGCCACCCACCCACAGAAAACCTGGTGGACATGCTCCCTGTTCCCTTTCATTTTCCTGTGCTTCCTCCCAGGCTCATTCCTGGACTGTCGGTCCTGGCTTTGCAAATGGTCAGGCAGCATCAGGTCACGTCAGCTCTGTTTGTGCTTCAGGACGCATCTTATCAAAACTCTCCCCTGGGTCAGAGAACTGGCTTCACACCCCCAGGTTGTCTGGGACTCTAGGGGCCAGCCTGGGCACTCCCTCTTTGCCAGGGGCAAAAGAAGGCACATCCTGGAAGTGAAAAGCCCTTGGAAACTTGAAAACTTATCAGATAGTTACGGTTTGTGCCATGGATACCCGGCCATTGGATGTCACGGCAAGGGAATCCTGCAGGAGCTTGGGCTCCGCGCTCTGCCCACAGAGACGTGGCAAATCGATTTCACAGACCCTTGCAGGCAGCACCCTGCCCAGCCCCAGGAGAGCTACTGCGACGCTCTGCTGGCAGGGCCCAGGGGGCAGCCAGCCTTGTGTGGGCACCAGGCACTCCTGTGTGTGTGCACCTGCATGTGCCACCTGGCTGTAGCCCGGTGGTGCAAAGCCCCGAAGCCCCAGGGCAGCTGAAAGACGGCCCTCTGGCAGAAACTGCACCCTACAACAAAGGGCACCTTGAAAGAATGAGTCTGCCCCCAAGAATTCGAAAGCATGGTGCTCTCCCTCACTGGAGAAGAGGTAGCTGAGTCTCAGCCTTGGTTTTAAAGAGAATGGTCTCTGGGCCCAGCCCTGCCGCTAACCAGCTGTGCTCAAGCTTGGCAGTGTGCCATGGGGTGCAGGACATGTCTGTCCCTGGAGCTCTCACGATGGTGTTTGTCACCAGGGAGGAGGCAGAGGCCCAGGGGAAGGAAGACCCTGGCCCCTGGTCAGTCCGTCCCAGCCACAGTGTGGAGTTGGTATCTGCCTACCTATCTTGGCACCCTTATCAGAGCCACACTTGGCTGAGTCAGTCTGGGTGCACCAGAGAAGGCTCCCCGATCTCGACTCCCACAAGTGGCGTGAGAAGAGCTCACATAAAACCCCGGTGTCCACAACGTGGAATGACGTCCTCCATGGCCAGTGTTGGAAAAGCACCTCGTCAGCCCCTAGGTGGCTGATGAACTACAGTCCACCTAGAGAGGATGTAGAAAGCAGTCTTGGTCGGGTTGGGTGTTCATGGTGGGCACGTGCAAGTGGCCACCCACACGGAAATGAAAATGGCTATGTCCTTAAGGTAAGGGAGCTCTGAGCAGCCAGTCGGCCTCCAGCAGGGCTGACCTTGGCCCCACCACATGACACGGCCCTGCTGGCCATCCTGGGAGGCCAGGAGAGGCAGGAGAAAGGATGGGGAGGAGGAGGAGAGGGTGAATGTGGCGGGCAGAGGCCGCTCCACATGGCTCTGGGGTCACTCCCTGGGGAAGGCCGTAAATGGGAGAGAGAAGCCTCATCATCTGATGACTGCCCTTTGGGCCATCTGAAATGCTGGTCCAGTGCTACGGACTTATGTGGACACCTCAACCTCCAGGAAATCTATTTTCCACATCCACGTATGTTAATTTTTATGAGCAGGTTTTACTACGTTTTAGAATGATCTTTAACAGCTGAAAGTACCAGCCCCTCCTCAAAAGGAGAGCAGTTTCATCCTCTGATTTTGCACAGGTTAGGGTTAAAGGCACTGTCGCTGAGAGCTGCTCAAACTAATTAATGCATTTGCTCCCTACAGGGTGAAATTGAGTTTTCAGATACATTTATAAAACGATGTGCTTGATTGCTAAATATTGCGTTCTTGAAGCTATTTTTCCTAATATGTTGCACGGTATGTACAAGGTGAGAAATTATTTCCCATGAAAAATTGACAGCGAAGCTGCAAATATTTGATAAACTCCGTGCTCATACACAGACACACGAATGTTTTATTATACGACACGTTGATGCCTGGGAAGGGAGGCGCTGGTGGCGTGGCCCGGGCTCCCGGTGCAGGTCGGGGCTGGCACGGGAGCGTCTGTGCCTCAGGGAAGCTCGCGCAGGCACCTCTCACCCTGGTCCTCCAGGTCCGGTACAGTTCCAGGCTCTTCTCCTGGAAATCCTGGCGGCGTCCCAGAGAACAAACACGGACGACTTCGCGCTCTCCCAGGAAGGCAGGCGACGGGCCTCAGCGACGGGCCGCTGCACCGGGCACGGTCTCCCTCCTGGCTGCTTGTCTAAGACCAACGCCCCGAAATCGCTTCCTCCCCACGTCATCACCAGGCCGCCGGCCTTCTCTTTTTTTGTTCTTCTTTTTGTGTTTTTGTTTGTTTGTTTTTAAGTGAGGCGTAACAACAACAGCAACAATGATAATGATGAACAGTTTGATTCCAAAACCTGTTCTGAAGAAATCACAGTAAACAGAGTGTGTTTGCCTAAGGAAACCCTCCGAGCAATCACCCAGTAACACAACTGCATGTGCTAATGAACCCAAAGCTGTTAATGTGGTTTCTTCAGTTAAATTGATTCATGAATTTTGAAGAGAACATTATCTAATGAATTTTCTTTGAATAGAAAGCAATTAAAAGGACAAATCAGTCTGATTAACCCCAAAGTCACCCTCCTGCCACAAATGGTGTACAGTTTGAAATTATATCATAAAAAACTAGAGCACATTTGCTATCTTTTTGCCCTCTACTAATCCATGTAAATTAATGAACAACAAAGTTAATTTCTTTGATGACCCTGTTCTAGGATCACCTGGATTATGCTGATGTTTAATTTGCTTAATGTTATAATAAAGACTAAACAGATTTTTTTTTCCAGTGAAGTGATTATCATTCCATTCAGTTAAGAAGTGATTTTTATTATTTAACATGCATGTAAGGGTGTGTTTCCTTTAAGAACCAAATCGCACTTTGCCGGCTTGGCACTGAGTGTAATTAGTCCCGTTACAGACGCACTCCGGCTCGCCGCCGCTGCTCCTGGAAGCCTTCCCTTTGTTGTCGCCACCGAGAACTCCCGCCCCCGGAGGGCTCGGTGCCCCCACCGTGGGGGATGCCGCTCCCTGTCCAGTGCTCCTGGTCCCTGTGTTCCCGTTGGAAAGACAATAGGTATCGATTCACACCAGCCTCTTTCACAGCCTGGGAAGCTGCTCTAAAACCTGGAGGCTGAGGGAGAGAACGTCCTCATGCATTCGCCTGTTCATTCCTGCAGCGGGATGAAGAGCAAATGCAATTTCATGTGGTTAGTCAATTAAAATGGGAATAAAGTTATTTTATTTTTGCTGCCCTGTTCATTACAGATGCCTGTAGCCAAGGTCACCACCAGCCCCGTGGACCGTGGTGTTTGGCATTCTGAGCCTGATTGCTGCTGGTTGTGGGCAGCTAGCATTAAGTCATAGCCCAGCCCGGGGCTTCTTGTCCCTTCTGTGTCCCAGCTGAAGTTGGACATTAACCAGTGGCGTAAAAGGTTCTGAAGTCAGTAGGCAGGCAGGGCCTTCTATGCTTAGTAATTGAGCTGCTTGTGAATTGGCCCACGCAGGTCCTGGAAGAGAGAGCATCACACGGTCCCACGTGGAACCGGGGGAAGATGGGAGGAAGTTGCAGCTCTGGGTGCACAGCTGTGGGGTGCCCGCAAAGGGGCCAGCCCGCGCGGTGCCGGGGACATGCCGATGGGACCATGCGTGAAGGCCGTGCTTTAATTGAGGGTAACACCTCTGTTTCTGTGGTGTGTTTTCTGTTTCGGGACTGGCAGCTCTTTACATCAGACCTGTGGGAGCCCTTTGTCCACATAACGTCATTCTGTGTTCTGCCTTTCAGATTCATTCACCGCACAGGTGTTGTGGAAGCTGCTGGAGGCTGTGAAATTTGGAGACACGGTTTCTTACCAGCAACTCGCAGCCCTGGCAGGCAACCCCAGAGCAGCACGGGCCGTGGGCAGAGCGATGAGGAGCAATCCCGTAAGTTGCGGTCAGCATGATGTCAGCTTGGCCGCAGTTGGTGGGTGGGCCTGGGCGCTGTGCTCAGGGGCCGTGTGAGGTAAGCGTGTCCCCCAGGCAGCCGGAGCCACGCTGGGTGGGGAGGAGAGGAAGGGCTTGTGATGGCCCCCCCAACCAAAGAGGCATGGGGGTCACTGGTAGGTCTGTGCCCCTGGCCCCTGTCTCTGGTGAGGGTGATCAGGAAGTTTTCGCACAAAAGCACCCCCCGCCATGCATGTTGGAACCACAGGAGCCCCTTGTCAGAGGCAGTTCCAAGGAGGACAAAGCCTGGAGGAACTGTCGAGTGGACATTCATTCGTCCAGTAACTGGGTGTACAGGCCTCCTCGCAGGTGCAGACACTCGTCTAGGGGCCAGGCCTGCAGCCGGAAACAAAACAGGCTGACGATGTGGAGCATCGCTCAGAAGGAGACACATCTCGGGGTGCCTGACCCTTAGGGAGGCTGGAGATCTGACACCAGGGCCTGTGCCTTGGGAACGGGGGTGATTCACCGCATTTGGGCATGTCTTCCCCAGGGGGTGGCTCCGTCTCCAAGCCCTTTTGTGTCCTTGTCCCTCCTGTGCATCTGTGGTTGGATTTTGCTGAAAGGGAGATTCACTCAAGGCAAAGCCTGACTCTCCAGAAGAAGGGCCTATGTGGGGTGGCCGCAGGCCTGTTGTCCGCAGGAGGACAGAGGACACACCTACGCCTGGACAGCAGGCCGTCCTGTCTCAGCACGTCCACGTGAGTGGGGGAAGAGGCCGTGGCATGGTGCCCCCGTCCACAGAGCAGCCAGGTTCACTGGGGGACCCCGCACAAGCGAGTGAGACCCGGAATATTCCTATAGTTGTTAGCCCCGCCAGTGCCCGGCCCGGGCCTGCTAGCGCCTCTGTAACGATTTCCCCTGGAGCCGTGGGAGAGTCTCTGATGTGATAGAAGCGTGCCATCCTATCAGGAGGAGGAAATAGGACCATCACATCCTGGGATAGGAAACTACTAGATCAGATAGACCTCACTTTTTTTAAAATTGCTGTAGCTTTGCTGTATGTTTTCATCCCTGTTCACTGGGAAGAGGCAGGGATCGCGCCCCCTCCCACCAGATGCTGCTCGGTCCCGGCTGCCTGAGGGCAGAGCCCCAGTGTTTACAAGACTGCCTTGTTTTTGTCTAAGAAGCGACCCCGGCAGGTTCGTAGTGGATCGCATGTCTTGTCCATCTAATCTGGAGAGTTCTCTGCCGTATCGATATCCCAGACGGTCAGGAGCAGTGTGTGATATGGACAACCGGTCCTGCCCACCCCACGCCTCTCTGCGCCCCGAGTCCTCGGTGACGGTGGCTCATGAGCCCGGCCACTGTTCTGTTTCGCAGCAGTTGTGTTTTCAGCGCACTGTGGCCCGCCGTGTCCTCCGAGTAGTCCCCTCCACATGCTAAGGGCACAGGGCTTGCCGTGCATGCGGCGTGATTCTGAATCAGATCCTAGAGTGATTTTTTTATGTTTCCCGCTGAAGTGTGAACCGCTGCGTTCCTTGGGAGGGCCCCCATCTTCTCTCAGGTGTTGAGCACCTCCGCCCAGGATAAAACGACAGCTGGGACGCTGCGGGACGCGGCTGCATGTCACGCCTGTGAGAAGCGCGCTAGCGGCTAACGGGGCTCTGCCTGGCTGTCCGCGTCCCGCGGTCGCCGTGTCCAGGGCAAATTCTCCCTCGGTCCCAGATCTTTGTCCCTCCCGCAGGCCAAGTGTCTACTCCTCGTGCCCTTTGTGGAGAGTGGCTCAGTCTGCTCGCTCCCGGAGGTGAGATTCGGTTCCCGCTGGTGCCCCGCCCCACCCCCCCGCGCGGGGGCACACCTCCCATTTGGTGCTCTGCAAACACGCGCTGCCGGGGGCACATGGACGGCGGTGGCCCATCGCCTGCCTCGCGTGCTGACAACAGTTCCTCACTCTGTGCCGTGGAGACGCCGTCACTGTTCAGCGATCACGCTCGTGGCAATATTCAGAAACATTTATTGTTCAGCAACCAGCACGACTCTCTCCTCCTGCTATTAATCTCTATGAATGTCTCTGTTCAAATATGGCCCCAGTCACGGAAATTTATAAAATCGGATCTCACAAGGCTTAAAACTCTAATGTCCATAAAGTCCACGTATTGACATCCCTGTCTCGTGCCCAAGTGGAGAAGGGCCGTGAGGACACCAGGCGGGAGGACCGGGCAGGCTTCCGGCCCCGCTTCCCGGCGCCCTCCTGTGCCCACAGCCACCAGGCTGGAGGCGAGCCCTCGGGGCCCGTCCGGGGGTCTCTCTTTCACTGGGCGCTGCACACGACTCGTCCGGACCCCTTGGCGTGAGGTGGTGGCAGAGGCGCTGGCGGCTGCAGGCGCCTCCCGAGCTTCAGCTCGGCCTCCCGGGGAGCCCCGCAGACCCCCAGGGGCTCCCTTAAAGTTGATTTCACACCTCCTTGGTATGGACCGCAGAGCATCCAAGAGGCGACCCAGGAACCTGGGGGAGAAGGGGGCCCTGGCCGGGGCCTGGACCACGACCGACATGGCCGTCCCACGTGGGTGCCCCCTTTCCTTGGCCCTGGCAGCAGGAGGCCCAGCCGCACAGCCCACGCCGCGCTCCAGCGCCGACTGAGCATCATGGAGACGCACTCATTGATAATCTCTCTCTGTTCGGGCTGAATAGAGCAATTGTGCATTTCAGGAAGGAGAGTGAAAAATGGGTTTGGAATGTGGCAAAGCACCACGAAGCGGGTTGTGCATTAATTCCTTGGGTGGCTTGCAGTGAACACGAGCATGTGCTGATTCACTTTACAGCATTTGCCGTGGGCGTGGGGTTCTCTTCCCCACCAGGGGAGGGGATGGCTGTCGCTGTGCAGGGGTCTGGTCCCATCCTCAGCACGTGATTTTTCCAACTTTTCCACAAAGAACTCGCTATAGCGCCCAGGTGAGCCGGTTTGGCAGCCTTCCGGAAGGTGCGTGCTCCCACCCACCATGGAGAAGGGTCCGTTTCCTGGTAGATCAGACGGAAGACGCCTCATGGGCACCCCCCCACAAAAGCACCCTTCCCTCCTCCTCAGACGGAATGTGCTAAATGCAGTTCAAAGGCAATCAATACATTGCACAGAGAGTTTCCCCACTTTTTTCTAAACAAACGCATTCCTGAGGAGTTAGTTTATTCACAGATTGCCATGAGCGTTAATGACCCCCCGAGTCTTGTTCTGCCAGTCACCCAGATGGCTGTTGATAAAGATTTAGCATCATGTTCTAAGTGTCAGGGCTGTCAGTGGGGCTGAACCATTTGACCAGAAGAAAAAAACGCACAGGGAACTATTGATTACAGCTTCTCCATGTCACTTGCTCACCAGGATTTAGGTATTGATGAGGCCGCGAGTGAAAACAAGCTCTCTCCCTTGTGGGCTACTACCACGAGAACAAAGGCGAAGTTGGGAAAAATATTCAGCCAGCTCCAGAATCAGAGGGATTCCGTTATTGATTGAAAGCCCCCTTCGTGTTATTTTTGTTGGAGACAAATCTATGGGTTTGGAAGTTTTATAGCATTTGAGAAAGGGTCTGTGTAAGTGATGGATTCACGTATTGGATGAATTAGATTTCACAGCATGAAGATTTCAATGCAGCTGTGATATTATGAGCTGCTTGGTTATTGATAAAAATTACATTTTATGCAGCATGGGGCTTTAAAGGAGAGGGTATAAGAGGGTACGGATCCTTTGAAATGTCCTTAGGGCTCCAATAAGTTTTGGCAGCTTTCATTATTTTAGTAGTCTGAATCTGCCACCAAAATTAACACAAACAGAAGCCGTGTTCCCTGTTTCTAGTAACAAAAACAGCACGTCTTCGGTGAGTCCCTGCTCCCCATCGCTGCATGCACAAGGTGAAGCCTGGCCGGGGTGGTCAGCATCCCTGTCATTCCGCGACCACCGTGCTGTGGTCCGCGTGACACGCGGGGCTGGAGAGTTCCTGGGCCACCTTTTGTAATTCCACAGCTCGGGGAGCAGGGCAGCAAAATCAAAGCACACTCGTGAAGTCTGCTCTTAAGTAGGAAAATTGAATTGGAGCCTAAATGTTTGGGAGCCTAACTTGAATTAAATCTCTCTCTTCATCAGTCAAAGCTTAAGTTGTGTATTATCTGATCATGTCCTCAGAGCAGTTACTAATGTGACTGTTGTATTGCATCAAAACCCTCAATCAGAGTCAATATTCCATCCTGAAAATTGTCGGCTTCTCCTTCCAACATGATGGGGATTGCAAGCTGCTTGCGGGGCCGGGTAGTGGTGTCGCTCTCAGTCCGTGAAGTGGTGCTGGGAGGAAGCCACGTCCCCCCCCCAACCCCCCCGACCCCGCTGCTCGTCCTCAGACCACCCTGAGACTGCATGCGTTCCCATGGCAACCCAAACTTCTGGTCAGAATCGGGACGTGCATGATGTGGGAGAAGTCAGGTTCCCACCACCGACGCCAGATGACCTGCATGGCTGGCCAGCACTCCAGGCCGTGCCCAGCAATCCGCCTCGGGCAGCTGGTGTCACGGCGAGAAGTATGGGCACCGGGTCCTTCCTCCGCTGAGCTGGAATCCTCTCTTTGCCCCTACATTGCCTGTGGACTTGGGCAAGCAATGGAATGTGCCCCGGGGCTGATCATGCCTGGCCTGCGGCTTGTCAGGGACACATGCTGGACCACACCAGCCGCAGAGCATGCTGTCCCCGGGGCCCTGTTGAGTGCTGCATCTGGGACGGAACTGGGGACCATGCCATCTGCCCAGGGACAGGTGCAGCTTGGGGCCCAGTGAGGGCACGCACCAGGCAGGTAGGTGGTTTGTGTGGCGAGCTGAGACAGACGATGGCCAGAGGACGGCCAGATACCACAAGAAGAGCCTCCAGGTATGTGTGCTCAGCCACTCTTCTAGAAACTCACCCAACTGGCGACTGGTTGCTTTGTCCGGCTCAGGTCTTTGGGGGTGGGTGATGCGGATCTTCTTTCTGTTGAGCTGCGGACCCAGTCGAGGGAGACCAAGAAGCCCTCACCCTCTGGGCCCCTGCGGGAGTGGCCGTTTTCTTCACAGGACCCTGGGGGCACGGCAGCCTTATGTGAGTGCACCCAGAGGGGCAGGATGGGGGCCGGACGCCGAATGGTCCCTGGTACATCCTGTGTCCCAGGGTGGGGTCTGCTGAGGAGCTGTGCCCTTCTTCCTGCCCCAGCTCAGTCTCCGGAGCTGGGCCTGCTCCTGCAGTTGGTGCTCACTGGCAGTTCCGTTCTTGTGGAGCTGTGCTCTGCACGATGCTGAGAACTGTCACCCAGCATGTCCTGGGCCTTCAGTGACTGACCCCCTGTGCCCCTTCAGCCCAGCCGAGAGGGAGCCACTTCGGAATGAAGGCTGATTTACCCGGGACTCCTGGGCAGACCCTTTCCTCAGAGGCTTAAACTCTGCTGAGAATCCGCTGTACCTTCCGTCCTCGGAAGTCCCTCAGGTTCTAAGTAACTGCTGGTTGGGATCTTTAAGCAAAATGACCATTCATCTGCCGGAGCCCCTGCAGTGGGAACACCACGTGCACCCTTCTGTTGAGTGGCCCAGGCGTGGGGCCATCCCTGCTGTGCTGTGTGCTGCCCACGGAGGGAGCTCCACAGCCCAAGACACACTCCTCTCCCCTCTGTACCTCCCATCCCTTTCCTTTCCTCCTGTGTTCTGGGCCAGCTAAGAAATGGATAAAGGACATCCGGCTATTAGCTTTATTAGGATAAAGGCTGAACTAGAGGTGGTATGGCCCTGGTGGGCTTCCCAGGAATTGGCCTGGAATTAGACCCCACTGTGCTGGAACCAGCCCTAGCAGGGGCAGGTCCTGCTGACTACATCTGTGCTGTGGGGCAGACAGCACCCCCCCCCCCCTTGCCGCAGGACCTCTCAGGGTGCTGAGCTGGGCATTCTCATCCCTTCCTCCCAGGATGGCTGGTCAGTGAGTCTTCCTCCCCATGGGGGGTGGACAAGGCCAGGCATGTCCCTCCTGACAGTAGGTGTCCTGCCATGTGGAAATCAAAAGCAAGGGCAAGGCCCACTGTGCCCACTCTCCACAGTGGACTCCATCCTGAGAACAGACACTGAGCAGGTCTGCCAGTGGGTATCCTTGGAGTGCCTGTCTGTAGAGCCCAGGCCATGGGAGGAGGACCGAGGCATTCCCCTGGGGGCAGCTGCTGCAAAGGAGCCTCCCACCTCTGGAGAGAACAGAGGTCTCCTCCCCTGGCAGGATTGGCTCCCAGGAGTGTGTTAGGTAGGGTTGTTGGCCTGTGTGTGGCTGTGGGAATCATGTCCCACCCATGTGACCGTGACCCCCACTGGAATCCAGCACCTGTGAGCCCGGGCATCCAGTCTTAGATGTGGAGTATGAGACACCCACAGGTCTGCACTGTGGCGGCTCCAGGCAAGGGCAGAATAACTTCCTGGGCACTGGGAGAGGGTCCTGTTGTCCTTGGGGCATTCAGTGTCTGCTAGGGAGACCTGCCTGCAATTTGGGCCCTCCTCCTTTGGGGCTTCGGGCCGGCCCGTGCTTCCCGGGGACAGCAACGTGCTGAGCTGCCAGTAAGTCGGATTGGTGGGGTTTGGCGGAGGCCTGAGGTGCACAGAGCCCCGCCTGCACCTCTTTCCTGGTGACGCACAGCTGCCCCTGGTCCCGGCAGTGGGTTCTTTTAACCATCAGTTGGCTTCTCTTTGTAGGATTATGTTTGGGTTTGTTTTCTTCATAAGGTGACCTTGCTTTTAGTGAAGCCATTCTGTTGGCTAAGGCAAGCACCTAACCACCCGATTTATCTCCAGAGGTGAGAGGCTATTTGAGATGGGTGGAGGGGTGAGGACGAGTGTGGCCCTGGGTCTGGAGTCCTGAGGGATTGTGGAGGTGGGTGGTATCCAGGGGTGGGTGGCCACAGCAGTGGCCACTCAGGTGAGAACAGGTGAGGACTAGAGCTTCTCCGACTTGACAGGTATCCCGGGACTGACATCCCATGAAGCAGGGTCAGCAAACCTTTCCTATAAAGGGCCTGATGGTAAATAGTTAGACTTTCAAAGCAGCCACAGATAATATGGCTGTGTTCCAATAAAACTTTATTTATAAAAACACGGGGACTGTAGCAGCTGGCAGCCCGTTTGCCAATGCCTTGTTTGAGTGCGGTCTTCCCTGAAGGTTCCTGTCACTTCTCAAGATGTTTGACAATTTTGCATCCCATCCCATAACTTGGAAATGTAATTTTGAACTCGGTAAGCATCCATTATCAATTTCTTACCAGTTTTCTCCCAAATCCTAGTGTAAGGGGATTCTCTGGGATATGCCATACATTTTCCTTGGGGCATTGTGTCGCTCCTTGGGCCAGACTGAGACCCTCAGAGACCCAAGGGGTGCGCGGGGCTGAGACGGCCAGCTGGGGGGCCTGCACGTGGCTGAGCCCCTCTAGGTCAGTGGTGGTCAGGGGCCTTGCTCGTGACGCAAGAGACCTCGTTGGCCCAGCACCCCGACTGATGGCAGATGGCTTCCTGTTTTCCAGGTGCCCATCCTCATCCCGTGCCACCGAGTGGTCTGCAGTAGCGGAGCCGCGGGCAACTACTCTGGAGGACTGGCCACAAAGGAGTGGCTGCTGGCCCACGAAGGCCGCCTGGCGGGGAAGCCGACCTATCCAGGGGGGGCCCATCTGGCTGGAACCGGGCGCAGGGCGCGGGGCGGCCCCTCTAGCCCCCAGCCGGCTGGCCGGGATTGAGTACGTGCAGGAGTCAGCGTGTGAGCGAGGCTGGAAGTAGCAATGTGGTGGCGCCGCTATATTAAAAGAGCTGGACGTGTCCTCAGGGATGTGGCGTGTGTGTTCTCTCTCGTTTTTACATTTCACAGCAGAGCGAGTTCGGAAGACCGGCCCTTGTTCGTAGTGAGTGTGTATCCTCACCCTGCTCTTCCGTCTCTAACGTCTGTCGGGCCAGGGGAGCCACTGTCCTGGAAGGCGGGCACATCGCGCCCCGGCCCCCGCACAGGCCTGTCGCAGTCCACGGCCGCGTGTGTCCCTGAGAAGCTGGCGCCCCGGCCTGCGCCCCGGCTCCCTGTCCTCTCAGCCATTGGGGCTGCCGGCCGGTGTTTTCCACTCACACCTTCCCTAAAGGCGAGGGGCTGCCTGGAAATGGTGCTCACGGAGGTTTTCCAGCTTTGCTTTTCTTACCACCAGAAAAGCTAGTGCAGGAAGCATCCATTTTGCGTTGTGTCGGCCGAATAGAAAAGAACCACCCGCCAGAGAGAATTGGGAAAACAAATAGCTCTTTGAGGTGGGTTCGGTCGCAATGGCTCCTTTATGGGGGTCTTGCCTCGGGCCCTGGCTCTCTCCCGACACCGTTGACCTTTGTGTGCCCTGAACAGAAGGTGACAAGGCTTGCCGACCTCTCCTCCCCGGCACCCCAAGACCGAGCCTAGAAGCCAGAGGTCACACAAGAAGGTGGGTCAGCTCCTGTCCCCGGGGGCAGTCCGGAGTATTTCCAGCACCCACCACGGACGTCGGTCTGACACTTCATTATCCTGTTGTCATGTTAGCTTTATAATTAACTCTACCTGAAAAGCATAAGGGGAACTTGTAGCTATGCATGTGGATAAATAAAATAGAGCCTGTGATCTATGGAGAAAATAAACTGCACCCCACTGTGCAGTAGAAAGCTGTATTTTTGTCAGGGGTTCCTGTGACGATGGAATCCACAGTCGCGAAGCTCAGGTGGTTTGTACATGTCACTGAACACCGGGGCAGATACACAGCCTGTGATGGGCACAGTTTGGGTGTATTTTATATTTCATGTTAACACCTATAAAAGAACAAGTACCTAACGTAAACAGACTTCCAGCTTTTCTCACCAGTTTGCGATTTAATATGTCCTTTTATCACATCAACAAAATTCTGCATTTTTCCCCTCAAAAATAAAGTGCTATGACCATTACTGCATTATCTTCTGATTTCGCTCCTTCTCCGTGCTTCTGTCTTGGAGCATGCCGTCCTGCTCCCACAGTGAGCTGCGTAGAGGTCTGACTTCTGGACAGACCCCTGAGCCGCCTTGCTGCATCGAGCCTGTCGGCAAGCTTCGAGAACTATAAGCACGGTCTCTTGGCATCTCCATGGGAGAGCAGAGGGGCTCGTTCCTGGGTTTCTGACGTGTTGGGAAGACGAGTGTGGATCTGGGGCACACTTTGCATTGGGGTTCTGAGGAGGTGGTTGTGTTGTAAATCCCGTAAGGAAAATGCTTTTCTCCAGGACCTGACGGTCACGGAGAAACATGATCACGCTCTGCCGTTCTGCTCTGCCCTGAGCAGAACAGAAAACTGGTTCTCAAAGGCAGGTTCTCCTAGTGGGCCTGGGTGTGGATTTCGTCTGAGTGCTTTCCAATAGAGGGCACCATAGCAGTGCTCTAGGGCTGTGGTTGGGAGACCCCCGGCCACCGCTGTCTGTCTAAGGGTGGATTTGAGAGTGGGGACAGGGTGGAGCTCTCCGAGCTGCTCTGGGTTGGTCCCAGGGAGCACGAGGCAGACCCTGGTGATGCTCCACGTGTCCCGTGCCACCCGCCTGCTGGGCACACAGGCCACCTTCTGGGCCGGGAAAGCGTGGGTCCCTTACGTGCCACGTGTCTCCCACTGCCATCTCCAGACCCCCAGGTGGGCTCCGAGGGAGGGCCCGGGGCGGGACAGCCACCCGCGCACAGCCTGCAAGGGTCCAGCCGCCGGCGGGGCTCAGCCACGTGCAGTGGGAGGTGGCCCTGTGGCTCCGCGTGGCCCGGCTCCACCTGTTTGGGTAGTACACAACCGCGCTCTGTTTGTTGTCTCCCAGGGCTTCCTTGGCCCTGTCAGAACAGGCTTGATATATGCCCTGAGGTTCCTGCTGAGAGAGGCAGCAGCCGGGCTCTAGCCGGCGCGGCCATGTACCACTCCAAGGACAAGCTCTGCAGAGGCCGACATGAAAAGCCAGCGCCGGTCGCCTAGAGCCACCGCTGCTCAGGGTTGCAGCGCCGTTCATGGAAATAAAGAGGAAAAGGAAAGGCACAAAGAAATACAAAAATATTTTCCAAATAAAAGGAAATGTCGAGACAAGAAAGCTGTGTTCTTCGGCCTCAGCCCCGGGTCTCCTGCACCGATCGGTTTCCCCTAACATGCAGCGCAGGGGGCTTTGAACGCTGACATGGAGACCCGCGGGCGCGGGACCACTGGCTCCGCACAGCAGCTTGGCCGGTGTGCGCTGTTCTCCCCCGTTTCCAGAGACCGAGATAATGAGAGATTCAGAGACAGTATTTGTGTTTGCAGAACCACCCGTCCATGATGCAGATGCCCTCGGCCAGGCGGGAGCCCAGGGTTACAAAGGGTGGCTGTGTTCTCCAGTCCCTTTTCCCACGTGGACCAGAAGCATCAGGGAAGCCCACCCTCGTCCACCGTATCCTGTGGCTGCATCGAGGGACCAAGTACCAGCACAAGTCTGCCTTCTGCCTGCCCAAAGAAGAAACACCGCAGTGTAAGAGTGGGGGCTGGATGGGGGCCGTGGCAGAAGGCTCCAGAGGAGGTACGGACTCCGTGGGATTGGCTTCTTGCAGTTCTAGATACAAAGGGCGCGGGCAGGGCGCATTCAGGAGGCAAGGAGGCTCACCTTGCAGGTAACCTACCTGGGACTTCTAGTTCCTACCCAGCAGACGCACTTAGAGAACAACCCGCATGTGTCTCGATCATTTGCCAGAGAGGGAAGTCCTTTCTTCCCGAACGTCTTTGGGTGCACGTTTTCTTCCAAGTCTCCCTGCACACCGTGTGCTCACCCAGAATCTCCTTTTTCGAGTGGCCAGGCCTGTCCAGTGCAGGTGTGCTTATATTGAAACCATTTTTGTTTCTTAACCCATTCATGAGCAACAGCGTTGTCCCAGAACTTACTTCCTTTAAAATTGCGATATGAGGATAAAACCCTGACAAGGAGGTTGCCTAAGAACCTAAGTGGTGGCTCAGTCCCGCGGGAGCCCTGTGGGGTTTGTGTGCTGTTTCCAGAGGACTTGTCCCCCCTGCGGTGGCCCTGGTGGGGCGGACAGGCCCTGGTGGCCATGTCTCCTCCTGCGCGGCGCCCACGTGCCCCACCTCGGCGGCTGGCGCCCGCAGCTGAGACCACGGGCAGCACGGGCAGCAGTGCCGGCCCAAACCTCCACCACCCTGGGAGCAGGCAGGACGTCACAGCTGAATCGACGTGGAAATCGTTCCCTTTAGAGCTTGCCAAAGATCTTAGTGCGATTCTGGCTTTAAGCCTCATCTAGGAGGACTCTGAAGTGATAATGACTTAATTTGGGACACGCAGGAAAAAGTGTTATTTCACTCAAAAGATTACCCCACAAGACCAATCAGGAAACTGAGCCTTGCTCTGTGGTCTGAGCGCCGTGATGTGTCTGGGAATCCGAGTGCGTCGTTTGGGTGTGTTTTCTTGCTGCCGTCCCGGTGGTGGGGTCATGGAGAGAGGGCAGTGGGGGGCCCTCGGTGGGGATTTCTCTTTGTTTGGCCTCCCTCAGCCCATGCATGTTTTTTTTTCTTTTTCGTTCACTAGCATTTGATTGAGAGTTCGTGTTTAGGAAGCTGAAGCCCACATCAATTTTGCCTGTTATCAGTTTGAAAGACGTTGAGATTTAAACAGAGCTCTGCCATGCAGCCCCTGTCTGTCCTTTTGTCTGTCTGTCTGAAGGAAAGGGGGTGGCAGTGGAAAGCCAGGCCCGGAGCCTGGAGAAACTGCAGGGCCCGACACGTCTCTAAGCAGCTGAGGGCAGCTGGGCAGAGAGCTCGGACCCCATGGCTCCAGCTGCCGACAGATGAGCGTGTCTGGCCTCCATCAGCCGGTCGGCTCCGTAGGGTGTGTGCTGGGCGGGTGGGGGGTGAGGCCTGGGGCAAGGCCCTGGACAGCGCGGCGCGGCTGGACGCAGAGCCCAGCCTGACGGCGCCCGGACTGATGAAAGGACGTCATTAACAAGTCTTGAAAGTCTTTAAAATTTTCTCCATGCTTTTTCATTGAGAAGAGCCACAAGAGAAAAGTTCTGCATGGACACTAGTTAAGATTGATCGTGGAAAATGCGGCGCCGGCGTTGTAGGGCACCTTCAAAGAGCCTCGCACTCGGCACCGTCTTTTGAGCCACCTTCCCAGGTTACTGGTGAGTGGAGCTCGTTTGTGGGTGTGGGTGCTCGAACGGAGCAGGTGGCCCTGTGTCTGAGGACGTGAGGAGGCGCTTCAGCTGGTCGTTGTCTTGAACTCTGGTGCAGAGGGAGGGGAGAATCTGCTGCTCCTGGGGCTGAAGTTATTCTGCTGGCTTCCAGGTATCCCGCTGGAGCGGCTTCTCGTCCCTGCGCGGTTCTCCCCGAGAGGCACCCACCGTTCCTGGTGAGGGACAGAGCAGAGGGGCCAGGGACTTGGTCCCATTTCGTTCCTTGCCTCTCGGCGGCTAAGTCATCCCCCAGCAGGCACACACACCGAGCGTACACACACCTGAGGCTTTTCTTAAGTCTTCCTGCTACACATCACTTTTGTTTGGTTCCCAAACACGAGCAACATGTTTGCTTCCAGATTGGTTTGTTGACTTAAATTAAGAAAAACCCAGCTGGAGAAAATATCAGTGTCCAAACATTAAGCAACATGTGATATTGTGCAAAAAGTATTGCTTTTGCATGTTTTGATTGCCATAGCTACGAGCAGAAGTAGACGCACATGTGAGCGTCTTGGCAGGAACTCAGGGGCAGGTATGCGGCGCCGAGCTGCTCGCTCCAGCAGGCCGTTTGGGCCCTGGGCCCTGGGCCCTGTGGGAAAGCTCTGCAGCCCGGAGCCCTCCCCAGCCCCCAGCCGTGCCTCTGAGGAGCCTGCAGAGCGGCTCTGCATCTGGGGGACCCACTTTGGAGCAATCCCTCCTAAGAAGGAAAGGCCAGCCCCGGCCGTCTTTGGGGATTCAGTCAGTCGAGGGCCCGAGAAAGCAGGGTGGGGAACACTGACCACCCTCACCGCTCACTTTAGAACCACACAAGGTGCATATTATGCAGGGCATGGTCCTCCGGGGAAGGGAGGCTCACGGGACAGAGGAGGCTGTGTGGCCGAGCTGAGCTCCCAGCACATTTTGATTCCATCCTTTTGAGTGGGTTTCTTCGGGGAGTAAGACAGCCCCCTGGCAGAGTTAAATTCTGTGAAAGCTTGGAGATCCTTCCAGATAAAAGATACGGCGTAAGTGTACAGTCCTGCTCCTGAACAGAAGTCCTCAGTGCCAAATGGGGGACAAGAACCTAGCAGCTCCCTCGGTGCCGGTCCAGCTAGAAGCAGCTTGACCGGGGCCCAGCACATTCTCAGGATGCTTCCTTTGGAGGCCCTGCTTCCTCTTGATTCCCAAGAAGGGGGATTAAAATACTCCCAAGAGAAACCTCTGTGTGAGGGGCTGAGTCTGGGCAGAGCCCTCAGCGTTGTTGCTGCCGTGTTGACCCCGCTGGAGAGCCCTTCCTGGATATCTCCTGGGCCTCCGTGCAGTCAGCCCTCCCGAGCACTGTGCCCTATAAGGGGGGGGGGGGGGGGGTCTGTGTCGTCTTGCTCATACTGCCCGAGTGTCCATCTGTGGCTCCTGCACAGCAGGGAGCGAGACCCGGCCCTTCCGCCTGTTCTCACGGCTCCAGGACCCTTCTTTCCTCCTCTCTTCCCTTGGGTACTGCTGGGTCCTCGTCACACTGTCACTGCTCAGCCAGGGGTCTGGACCACGTGGAAGGGGTCCCGGCTGTGTGTCCCTGGGGGTGCAGCCCACAGCTCCCAGCACCTCCCAGGCAGCGCTCGTCCGCCAGAAGGAGGTGGTGGGGTGGGGCTGCTTCGTCCCTGTTGCGTTGTCACCAGCACGCGTCGAGAGCGGGGTCCGAGGCACGTTGAAGGATGAGGGCAGGAGCATCAGCCCAGGAGCAGCCCATGAGCAGGGAAGAGGGCTGTGGCTTGCAGCATCTAACCCAACACCTGCCATTTGGATGCATCAGCCTGGGGAGCCCACCCCTTTGCTACACTCAAATTCAAACCTAGTTTGGTTAGGTATTCCAAAAATGATCTCTTCCCAGGAGTTTTGCTGTTTCCAGAATCTCCCTCAGGTGGTCTTCTGCATCATAATTTGGACCATTTTTCATGGGAAAAGGGCCTTCGTGGTTTCCTAGACTTTGGCTGTGATCCTCCCGCCCGTGCAGCCTCTCCAAATGACCCATCAAATGTACAGGACAGCTCAGGTCTGGGCTCACAGGTTGCCTCACCCAAGGCCCTTGCCAAAGGTGGCAGAGCCGTGGCCATGACCACACCTGACCACATTGTCCATCCAACTGGCCATGTCAGAGTCTCTGGGTAGGGGTGAGGTGGATGGAAGAGAAGCCATGAGGCAGACATGGAACCTTCTAGAACGTTCTGGAGTCAGCTCCCATAAGGCCAGTAGAGGAGCCATTGGCTGGGAGCCAGCCCTGCCAACTCCTTCTGGGAGTTGATCTGGTCATGGAATGAAGAGGCCCACGGTTCCCTGCACCCAGGTGCACAGACAGCCTCCCACTTTGGGGCAGGAGGGCAGTGCCTTCCCAAGATCCTGTTCCACTGTGGGT
The DNA here is from genome assembly GCF_029215605.1 of Mirounga angustirostris. Taxonomy (NCBI): domain Eukaryota; kingdom Metazoa; phylum Chordata; class Mammalia; order Carnivora; family Phocidae; genus Mirounga; species Mirounga angustirostris. The sequence continues at coordinate 151,882,524 of NW_026991714.1, forward strand.
GGTGCTCAGAGCCACTAGGTCCCACTCTGGTGGGTCACTGTCCACCTCTTGGGGCCCCCACAGCAGGCTTTGGTTCCTCCCTCAGGAACCACGTGGAGAGCAAGCAGCCATCTCACACACGGGGGCCTGTGGGATGAGGTCCCCACCTCCTGAAGGCTTCTCCTCCCTAGCCGAGGCCCTCCCTCCTTGCGGTCACCATCCTCCAGCCGTGCCTCGGAGCATCTGAGCCTGGCCAAGGCTACACCCAGGGCAGAGAGTGGTCCCAGAGTGACCCGGCCCCCAACCCCGTGCCTCCAGAGGTCATGGAGACCCAGTCCCTGCCTTGGCTCTGCCGCTGACCCTCTGACCGCATTCGGACATACTGCCTCCACGTCTCTGTCAGGATGGGTGGCAGGGTCTGCAAATGTCCATGGTGATCTTGAACTGGAAGTACAGGTCGGAGGGCCCTGTGATTCAGCTCGCTCAAGGAGGGCTCTCCCAAAGGACCGCAGTCTGCATTTCTCAGGGCACCTCCTGGCCACTGGAGGAGGGGGCTGAGTTCCGGATGGTGTGCAGATGGTGCAACTTCTCTACTCTCACTAGGACAGGCCTGCAGCAGCTTGGCTCACAAGGAAGCGTGGGGATCAGGACGCACAGAGGCAGCCCATGCACACCGTCATTCCCTGGGCTCCCGTGCACATGGACACAAGGCAGGTAAGGGGCAGCAGGGAGCCCAGTGAGGGGAAAGGCCAGGGTAGGGGCAGGGAGGAGCAGGGGCCCAAGCCAGCTCTGTCCTGCAGGCTTCTGGTCACCCCTTAGCGGCTGGACTTACTCCAGGACTGACCCTCGGTAGCAGGTCCAGATTTTCTAAGGACACGAGCCCGGGATCTCCTTCCTGATTCAGGGATCTCAGGCCTGAGTGACCATGTGCCTGGCCAGCCCCCTGGGGACGCTGCCAGTAGACATGGGTCTGCCCTCACCAAAGCGCTTCCCAGCTAGGTGCAGAAGCCAGCGCCAAGCCTGTGGCACTTGCCCAAGACACCAGGGCATCCCCTGGGCCATCTCCCCAGTAGGACCTTTCGGCTCGGGCCGTCGGCTATGGACTGGTCATCAGGTAGTGAGTCTGGAACGTTCAGAGTGCAGGGAGTGTCACTGGCAGCTCACTGGACATCGGCAGAACTGGCGCTGAGCCCAGTAGGAGGAAGCAGACAGAGCAGCCGGCCTGGGAGAGGTCGGGACTGGCTGCCCCACAAAGGGGCAGCCTCTTTCAGCCCCCTTCAATGCTCTCCTCCAGGAGGGGGGTGCACCTCTTCCTCTCTACCTTCCCTCTCGTGGCTGTGCCCAGCTCTTGACCAAGGCCCCATCCTGTTAGCATGTGTCTGCTGGGATGCTGCTTCCCTCCTGGGGTGTGTTTGCATCTTTCCCTGACTCCTGGAAACGCCTTGTCCCACCCTCTGTGGAGGCAATGTCGTGGACCCAGTGGGTGAGGGGCCCTGGCCATACCTCCCTCTTGCATCACACCCATGCTCTGGGCTCCGGGGCCGTAAACCAGCCCACCAGCAAGGTGCTGGCCGCATGCAGCATTCAGTTGGGGCTGTTCATGAGCACGGCCTCCCCAGAACCTAGAGGCCAGCACCGGCCAGGCCACCCTGTGCCCCACTGCCTCTCAGCTTCAGTGGAGCTCGTGGGTGTGCTTGGCCACAGACTTCAAGCACTCGGCTCCTAGCTGTCTCCATGAGGCAGACTCCCGTGACTGTCACCCATTGCCACTCGACCCCTCCTCACACCTTCGAGGCTAGCTGCGAACCCCTCCATCCCCTCGGTCCCTTCTCCTGGGAGGTGGGGCCCCTCCCTTCAGAAAGCTCTGGCCTCTGCCCCAGCCCAGGGAGGCCTCCTGAACACCCATCAGGATGGCCAGCCCACCACTGTTGTCGTTTTGCTGAGGATTACTTGTCGGTCAGTCTGCTCTTGGGCTACACAGAGCTCCTGGGGACAGCGAGGCCTTATCCCTGCACTCCTCCCCGGAGAGCCCTTTCTGGCACAGACCCCCATTTCCTGCCTGCTCCCCAACCTTTCTCAAGTCCAGAAGACCCCTGAGCCCATGTTCTGTGTGCGTAGAGGCCGGCTGTTCCTTGAATGCCACTCTCAGTCCTACAGATGGGGAAACTGAGGCCCAATGGCTTCCAGGGCTGGTCTAAGGCTACAGGCAAGTGCATGGCAGAGCCAGAATTGGGGACTTGTCGGGCGTCCTGCTGCCAAGTGAGAGCAGGGCCAGGGAAGGGGTGGCCAGAGCCCAGCCGAATGCCGGCAGTTCCTCAGGGGAAGAGTCTGCCCAACAAGGCTCAGCTTGGAGAGCGTGTCCTGTGCCTACGGGGATCTCTGAGAGCTCTTCAAGACACGGAGAAGTAAAGGCAGTCGGAACAGAGTCGTCTGTCAAGAGAAACATGAGTGACCGAGGACAGTCCTTGTATCAGAAAGGGGTCAGCGGATGGTCCGTCAGTAAGGGGCGGGCGTAAATCAGTTGGAGCACTGACTAAGGAGTGCTGCGTGCGCAGCGTCAGCCTCGGGCCATTCTCCTGGACGGGGGCCGTCCCTGTGGCGTAGGGGAGAAACGTTGGTACAGGATGTCAGAGTGGAAGGGGCTGGAAGGGGCTGCCGTGTGTGACGGCTGTCTCTGAGGGAGGGGTTACCTTCTCCCCTACACCAAGCTACCCTGCCACTCCCGAGTGGGAGGACGCGCTACTTCTGGGAAGGAAGGGAGAGAGAAGCCATCCGCAGCTTTTCAGAAAGGAAACTCCGAGGGCATGGTATCCATGCGGTTCCCGCGTGGGGCTGTGGGCACCCCTCTGGGACCCCTGACCTCCCCGGGAATGTCGGGAACCCAAGTTGAGACCCCATGGGAGGGATTTGGGTCTGGGACCCACCATGGTAGAGACAGGCTGGCAGAGGCCCCTGTGTTCCTCAGAAGGTAAGTTCTCCGTTTGAAGAGGGTGTTCCCTAGGAAGTTTCCAGGGGAGGTATCTATTAATTTTTGTTTGCTTTCGTAGGAGAATCACAGGTTCCGAGGAGAAGTGACATTTGAAGTGGCTGGTTCATCGTCACTGACCCAAGGGCAAAAGGGGTGGGTACAGCGATGCCAGCTCCCACGGGCTGTGCTTAGGGGACGGTCACAGTTCTGACAGGACGGCCGGAGTCCATGATGCGGACGGAGCAGGTGTCTGTCCCCAGCCCAGAAGAATGAGAGCACCTAAACGGGCTGTCTTCCTTATGGTTTTGACAGTCTGACTGGCGTGCGTTCGCAGTCGAGGAGCACGTCACAGGGCGGGGACCCTTGAGAGGAGGGTTACTGTCTCCCCACCAGCTTTTGTGGCTCGTGTCAGGCCTCCCGCCCTGGCAGAGGGGGTGTGGGTGCGCGGCGGGAGCGGGAGGGGCCCGGGCTGGGTGCACCTCGTTCATGTGCGCTGTGAATTCTTACTTGCTCTTCCACCCTGTCTCCTGCGGCTGCCAACTCCCCCAAGCGCCTGGCTCAGGGGGCCTTTCCCACGCGCACCAGCCCCTCGGGGCTACACAGCTGCACGGCCGGGCACGTGTTCAGGACCTGCGGAGAAGCCGTCTTCTTGTGCAGATTCCTGAAGGTTCTGCCTCATCCCTGCCACTAGTGTTGCTGTTAGAGGTCGGCCTTCGAATTCCAGAGTGGCAGAGAGTGTGTTTGTAGGGAATTCAGAAATCTCCACCCAGCATCATTTAGTTCCCAACTGGTTTGTGAAAACAGCCGTAGGCGAATGTTAATATAAAACCCTGGCTGTCAGGAGCTGGTCCTGGTACCGTGTGGGGCTGGCCGGCGTGCCGGGGTGCCGGGGCCTGGCCAGAGCCCCTCGTGTTTCTCCCACCGCCTCCACAGGGCACGGGACAGGTCCTGGGCAACCGCACACGGCCATGGCGACCCCGTGGGCAGCCTCAGGGGCCTGGCCCAGGTCGGGGCCTCCTGGCGGGCATTTGTGTGCAAGACACCTCAAGGCCAGGGAGGAGGGGTTCTCAAGCAAGACACCATCTGAGCAGGGCAGGGGGCCAGTGCCCAAGGCCCCGAGGCCAAGAGCGCATCAGAGGATACGGTGACAGCGCAGATGCTGGGACGGAACAGCCAGAATCCCATTCATCAAGGTTATTCGGTGAGGTTATGAGGCATTTTTTCCTATTCTTTCTGAATGCTTTTTATGAAAAGGGAAGCTTTCAGTTGTGGAAGATATTAAAGGCAGAGATAGGCTAGCCTCATTTGCTTCCTATCGCCTTGAATTCTGCAGCTTTTCTTGGGAACGAAGGTGCAGCCGGAGCAGTGGCTGAGGGCCGCGGGGTTCGCATCCCAGCCCGCCCACTGCCTGGCCCTGCCCGCGGACCACAGGGTGGCCCCATCTCCAGCTCCGGGTGAGAGAGAGGTGGGCAGCGTAGTGCCTGGCAGGTTCAGTTCCAAACTTTGTCACTTTGTTGGCATAAACTATACGTAATTTTATAACGGAAATCATGTTATATGTAACACAGATGAAGTTACTTAAAATCTATAGTAACCCTGAGAAAAGCTGGCTACCGCGGGCCTCTGGGAATTGCTGATTCTGTTCTCTTTCTCTCTCCCCAAGAAGAGAGGAGAGTTAGAACGCTCTCCTTACCCGTCTGACTCCAGAATACTCACACATTCCGTGTTCTGCATATGCCACGGGATTCCCCATCCCGAGGGTTGGAAGCTCAGTTCTTTCCTGCCTGTGAGCCCTGAAGAGAGCAGAGCCACCTGCTGCCTCCCGGGCACATGTGTTGGGGCGTGTGGTCATTATTTGGAGGGCCGGCTGTGTCCTCTGGCTCTAGGTTCGGAGTCACCCAGTTCCCAAACAGACACACGTCTGGGCCTCCGCATGACTCCGACCCAAGGCTTAGGACAGCACGTGGTGCAGCAGGATGGCGTCCCATGTGAGCACGCGGTGGAGAGCGCCCCGCACGCAGCCACGGTCCCCTGCCAGCGAGGCACCCATCCCACTCCATCTCCGGACCAGGATGCCTCATGCAGAGCTGAGAACACGCATCTACTTAAAGCTGCCTTTTCTTCAAGATGCAGAATGACACGTCTACATATTACAACACCAAGAGGTATGTAGCTGTCGGTTCTCTTCCATGCAAACATCTGACTTCTGCACCAGGAAGCAATGTGACAGGTATTCTGTAGTTTCAAGCAAATTGGTCTCAGATGTAGATGAACAGCTTTTCTCAGGAAAGGATGGAAGCTTGTCGTGTGCTTGGCTGGAACCAGCCGGGGTGTCACAGGTTCGCGTCTTGCTGACTGTGGGCCCCTCCTGCCCCTCCGTCCCCCACCTCCCCCTGCAGCCCACGAGGGTTTTTCGGAGCCTCCACTCCCAGCGCGGAGCCTCTGGCTTGACTCAGCCGCTGTCCATCATGCTGGTTGTGAACTCGGGCTGCCGCGGCCTCGGGGGCTGCGTGCTGGGGGGACAGTGCCGTGCTGGGTCTTTCTCTCGAAGCCCCTCAAGCTGGGAACCTTTGTCCTGAGGTGCTGGGGCAGGTTGACAATACTCAGACGTTACGCAGGCATATACGTCTATATCATACCTTCGTTGTTTTTAAACAGAGCCTCTGTAGAGCGGGGTGCTGCAGTGATTACCTCGGCATGCCGGAATCCCGCGTGGCTGTACCTCTGTTCTGTGCTTATCTGTGTATTCCAAATTTTTGCAGTGGAAACCTGCTGTGTTTCTGGTTCTAAAAACAGCGTATTTACGCGGTGAAGAAGGGCCCCTGACAGATGTCTTCAGAGAGTACTGGCCAATGCAGTCTGATCTCAAGACTGGTGTTGTTCACACAGCCTGCCCGTCACACCTGCCCTCCGCTTGAGGGCAGCTGGATGAGAAGGGCCCAGGTGAGGCCGCGGGAGCAGTGACAGGCGGTCGCTGCCCAGACGGGCCGTGTGGCACCAATATGAGAAAAACAGAGCTAGGGGCATGCTGTCCCCGAGTAGGGGCAGTCGTGGAGGACAGGCGGGCATGAACTAGAAAATCAAGAGGGGCTTCCTGGAGGAGGGAGGGCATGCACGGCCCCTGTTATTCCTGGACAGGATGTGGAAGGCTTCTCAAGTAGAAGGAGCACCAGACACCTTAGTGCAGAGGTGGCCCGCGTGGTGTGGCCCTGCAGGAGGAACCAGGGGCCTGGAGAGCAGTGGTGACGGTCAGGGCTTGTCGCCGTGGGGGGTCAGGTGTGGGGTCGGTTCTGGGTGAAGTTCCAGATGGCCACCAGTCAAAAAGCAGTCACCAGCCTTGTGCCAGCCGGGGACACTGCGGCCCCAGCACCCCTGCCCTAGTCTGGCGGGAGCCCCCAGGTCAGCACAGACCTGCATCCCCTTGTAGCTTTTCCTCCACTTCGCTGCCCCGGGATGGTGCGCTTTCCTGAATTCCTCCTTTGTCACTGAGCATCACACAGTGGCCCAGGATGCAGGGAACAGTCCCAGGCCCGGTCTCCTGGCAGGGGAGATAAGCCCCAGGGAGAGCACGGGACCTCGCCTAGTGCCCCACTGGCCTAGAGAGTCGCTGCCCTATGTCCTCGAGGTCGGGACTGCATCGCCTGCTTCCCAGGGACCCATGAGAACAGAGGGCGGGTGGGCGCCTCGCCTGGCAGAGCAGGCCCAAGCCCCGCTCAGAGAAGCCGGCCAGCTCATCTCTGCATCTGTGTTTTACATAATTAGGTAAGTCACTTAACGTCGCTGTGTCTTGTTAGAGAACCTACTAATCCTTAGAGCTAACAGGACTAACTAATTAGTGTAAAACACTTATAAAATATAAGAAATTCAGATGTGGAGTATAATTGGCCGGTCCTCCTGGTATTGACACTTACGCCATAGCCCCGATCGGGCCGTGGACCTGGCTTAATTGAGGAGGTGGGCTGGTTTGAGGCCAAGGCCTGAGCAGGAGGGGGCGTCCTGAGCCCCGGACCCCTGGCGGCAGCGCATCCTGTGCTGTTCTGCAGGTGGAAGCACGGTGGGGCCGGAATGGGTGGACTAGCCGGAGTAGGTTGGTCTCGCTACCCCACGACCTCGGGCTGCTGTGACTCCCAGCCCAGGGAAGCACAGAGAGGGGGTCACGAGCGCCTGGGGCTGGGGCTCCAGATCATGACTGGGCTAGCACCACAGGCCGGCCTCGGCGCAGGGAAGGGCGGGCCCATGAGGGGCCAGGCCGCCCCAAACCTGTTTGATCCTCTGCTGTCTCAGCTCTGGGAAGGAGCTAAAGCCGTTACCTCAAAGTTTCTGCAGAGCGCAGAACTGGAAGGGTGAGACACCCAACACAGAGCTTGCATCCTGCAGCTTCTACTATGTTTCCTCTTTTTTTTTTTTTAATTTTATTATGTTATGTTAGTCACCATACAATACATCATTAGTTTCTGATATAGTGATCCACGATCCATTGTTTGCGTATAACACCCAGTGCTCCATGCAGATCGTGCCCTCCTTAATACCCATCACCAGGCTAACCAATCCCCCCTCACCCCTCCCCTCTAAAACCCTGTTTGTTTCTCAGAGTCCACAGTCTCTCATGGTTCATCTCTCCCTTATGTTTCCTCTTTATAGGTAAATGCCGAACTTCCTTCTCGGTTGCTAAGTTGCTCAGAAAAGGTGTCCAAGCCCCAGACCCAGACAGCACCTGCCCCGAGCTCCAGGGACACACGAGGCGGCTGGTGGGTGTGGATTCTCCAGCAGTGTTGGAAATAAGATGGTGATTGGATGTTCTCTTCGGTATGTTACTTCCTAAGGACGTGTGGAGCTGTCAGCAAATCATTAATCTCTCTTTAAACCACGGTGACAATATTTACATTTAAGATCAAGATGATTATTATCGGAAGAACTCCCCTGGAAGCTCTCCTCACAAGTGGAAAAACACAGCAGCCTGTGAACAGAACCACTGCCTGGGCCAGAAATCACCCCAAGACGGTCCCGGAGGCCCGCAGTTACAAAGAGCGGTGACAGGTGAGGCGAACGTGTGACAGAAGCTCGTCGCCGGCTGTCAGCCGAACGGAGCCGGCTTCAGGAACAGCGAAGCCTGAGTCACGCGCATGGTGGCCATATATTCTGGCCAGCCATGCAGGAATCTGCGTCAGGCAAACCACCTACGAGAAGAAACTTCTGAGAGAATTGTTCTCAATTTATTTAAAAAAAAAAAAAAGAATTTGTGCCCAAACAATAAAAGAACCAGGGGCTAGCAGACGTGAAAAGCCAGCATTCTGGGAACATTCTGACAAGTCCATCATTTTGGGAGAGACCGCTGGATGCCCTCCAACACCTGGCAGGGCCTTCCTCTGGTGTGTCCCATCCCAGCACTTTGCAGGCCGAACACTGATACACACGCCTGGTGTGTGGTCTGACAAAGCCTACTTTCCAAGAGGTGGTGCTTATGTTTGTGCTGGGGGGACTTCGTTCTCACAGGCCTCTTCAAAGAGCATGCTAGTAAACATGGGACATTACCAACAAAATGCTGACATTTTCATTCTTCATCAAAATCGGCAGCTATGATCCTCACAATGCCCTGTGATATATTGCGCTTCTCCCCACAGGGAAGATAAGTGTTTTGTCCCCAAACAATCCAGCTTTGAAGAGGTGAAGCCCAAGGCCACCACCTCAAAATCTGTCCTGATCCCACTGGGCATTCTAGAATCAGGTCTAGAATAGCCCACAAGTGTTGTGCGTACAAAGAGCTACTAGGGTTGATGTTCCAGGAATTTAAAGAAAAGCTTCTCTAAGATACTGAAAAGAGCACTGAGTCTGTGCGGCAGTGACTCTGGACAGTCCTGGGGCATTCCAGCCCAGCCATTTCTCCCCACGCACACTCCCCGGGAAGCCTGACGTGCGCCCAGAAGCCCGGCCTGGGGGCAAGAGTGAAAGCCGTAGTCAGTCTGAACGTCCATCAAGGGAAAAACAAGTTCATGAATAGTGGAACACTGCGCAGCTTTGGAAGTGAATAGAGAGCTACACGCTATAACGTGGGTGAGTCCTAGAAATAGGGTGATACATCAGCAAAGCAGGGTGCAGGTGATTGCCAGTGGTTCAGCACTAATTCTATAAAGGTCATAAACAAGCCTTTTTTTAATGACGTTTCTTTCATTCGACTCCAGTGTGGTTAACATACGGTGTTATATCAGTATCCAGTGTACAATATGGTGATTCAGCAGCTCTGTACATTCCTCAGTGCTCGCCCCCCGCCCCCGCCCCTCTGGGACCAGCAGTGTGTTCTCTAGAGGTAAGAGTCTGATTTTTGGTGTGTCTCTTTTTATTCCTTTGCTCATAGTTTCTGAAATTCCTCATATGAGGGAAATCATATGGTATTTGTCTTTCTCTGACTTATTTCACTTAGCATTATTCTCTCTAGCTCTATCCATGTCGTTGCAAGTGGCAAGATTTCATTCTTTTAATGGCTGAGTTATATTCCATTGTGTGTATACGCCACATCTTTATCCATTCATCTGTGGATGGACACACTGGCTGCTTCCATATCTTGGCAATTGTAGATAATGCTGCTGTAAACATTAGGGTGCATGTATCCCTTTGAATTAGTGTTTTGTATTCTTTGGGTAAATACCCTATAGTGTGGTTGCTGGATCATAAGGTAATTCTATTCTTAACTTTTTGAGGAAACTCCGTACCATTTTCTACAGTGGTTGTACCAGTTTGCATTCTCACCACCAGTGTAAGAGGGTCCCTTTTTCTCCACATCCTCGTCAACACTTGTTGTTTCTTGTGATTTTAGCCATTCTTGACAGGTGTGAAGGTGGTATCTCATTGTGGTTTTGATCTGCATTTCCCTGATGATGAGTGATGTGTCTGTTTCATGTGTCTGTTGGCCATCTGTATGTCCTCTGGAAAAATGTCTGTTCATGTCTTCTGCCCATTTTTAATTGGATGATTTGGTTTTTGGGTGTTGAGTTGTATAAGTTCTTTACGTATTTTGGATACTACCCCTTTATCGGATGTGTCATTTGCAGATATCTTCTCCCATTCAGTAGATTGCTTTTTAGTTTTGTTGGTGGTTCCTTTGCTGTGCAGAAGCTTTTTATTTTGAAGTAGTATCAATAGTTAATTTTTGCTTTTGTTTCTCTTGCCTCAGGAGACGTATCTATTTTGAATTTATTTTTGTGTATGGTGTAAGAAAGTGGTTCAGTTTCTTTCTTTTGCATGTAGCTGTCCAGTTTTTCCAGCACCGTTTGTGGAAGAGACTGTGTCTTTCCCATTGCATATTCATTCCTCCTTTGTCAAAGATTAATTGACCATGTAACTGTGGGTTTATTTCTGCTTCTACTCTGTTCCATTGATCTATGTATGTATTTTTGTGCTGATACCATACTGTTTTGATGACTACAGCTTTATAATATAACTTAAAGTCTGGAATTGTAATACATCCAGTTTTGTTTTTCAAGATTGCTTTGGCTAATCGGTCTTTTGTGAACATACAAATTTGGGGATTATTTTTTCTAGCTCTGTGCAAAGTGCTGTTGGCACTTTGATAGGGATTGCATTAAATCTGTAGGTTGCTTTGGGCGGTATAGACATTTTAACAATATTTGTTCTTCCAATCCATGAGCATGGAATGTCTTTCCATTTCTTTGTATCATCTTCAGTATCTTTCATCAGTGTTTTATAGTTTTCAGAGTACAGGTCTTTCACTTCTTTGGTTAACTTATTCTTAAATATTTTATTATTTTTGGTGCAATTGTAAATGGGATTGTTTTCTTAATTTCACTTTCTACTGCTTCATTATTAGTGTATAGGAATGCAACAAATTTCTGAACATTGATTTTGTATCCTACGACTTTACTGAATTAATATATCAGTTGTAGTAGTTTTTTGGTTGTCTTTAGGGTTTTCTACACAGAGTATCATGTCCTCTGCAAATAGAGTTTTGCTTCTTCCTTACCAATTTGGATGCCTTTTGTTTCTTTTTGTTGTCTGATTGCTGTGGCTAAGACTTCTCGTACTGTGTTCAGTAGAAGTCAAGCCTTGAGGGATATATATTGCTTTAGTATTTACACACATACACAACCACCTATGCATACACACACGTATAAACATGCACACATATAATAAAACCTTTTCAAAGGCAAGGGGATGACAAATACAAAATTTAAGTTAATTGCCTCTGGGGCAGAGGTAGGAAGGTAGAATATTGTCAAAAACATAGGTTTTCAACCACACTGTCCTATATTCTGCTTCTTAAGCTGTGTTGTAGATTTGCTAATGTCCTTATAATATTTCACAACATATGTGTTACACACATTCGCTTCTTTGCATCAGATATTCCATAATTTGAAAATGTTAAGCAGGCCATGAGGGCCATCATTCAGTGCAGCCGTGTGCCTTTTTCTGGTCAGATTCTTAGTTGGTGAGTGACTCTAGAAAAGGTTCACATTGACCCCCTTGAACTACTGTTGTGGTAGGGGGTTTCCTCCTGGTTCTTCAGGCTGGGAGAGTCCATTGCAGATATGGTCACCAAGAGGGCCCCCCCACCGTGCCCACATCGTGGGGACATGGGCAGTGGGCGGAACCCACACTTGGGGGAGCATTAAAAGACTAGTTTACCTACAGCAGTCATTCAGACTTGTGTTTGCTAGGCATTTTCTCCAAAACTGAAGGAAGTAAACCTGTCCCTTCAAGGAGAACAAATGACCATATTTGTTACCAATGATAAAAAATTATATTTGGCGGGCACCTGGGTGGGGGGCTCAATTGGTTGAAGGCCTGACTCTTGATTTCAGCTCAGGTCATGATCTCATTGTTGTGATCCTCAGGGTCATGATCTCATGGTCATGAGATCGAGCTCCACATGGGGCTCTGCACTCAGCAGGGAGTCTGCTTTTCTCTCCCTCCTTATGCTCCCCCCCACCCTGCGCTCACTCTCTCTAAAATAAATAAATCAGTCTTTTTTAAAAATTTTGTTTTGGGACAAAAATGAAGAGTTTTTGAAAACTTGTGTGTACCACTATGAACTTTATAGCTTCTGAATAGTTAGATTTTTCTAATGATACTGTGATGTAAACAAATACGACTTTTTAGTATTATGTAATGAAATGTGTCAACATTTTGAAGCTCTGCCTCACTCAGTGAACCAGTATTTCCAAATGACCAGAACCACGTGCTGGTCCAGAACCTTCCACAGCGCAAGATGGACTGTCGAGTTCAGGGCAGCAAAGTTCGCTGACACGATTTCCTGCACAGCACCGCTGAAGCTGAACTTGAAGAAAGGGCCCCTTGTGCAGTTTGGATGTAGGATCAAAGAAGAATATCCACAGTTCTCTAAAAAAGCTATTATAGTACTCCCCCTTTTCAACCACATGCCCCTTCCTGAGTGTAAAGGTGAGCCAAGCTCCTGTTCTGATGGGGATGGGTGGGGACGGGGTCGAGGGACATCTGGGCTCCAGAATCTCATGGAGAAGTGACGGCCGGAGAAGTGATTCTGGGTGGTTAGGCACTGGAGCTTATTGCTCAATTAAAATGATCTGCTGGGCCATCAAAAGGAATGAGATCTTGCCATTTGCAATGACGTGGATGGAACTGGAGGGTATTATGTTGAGCGAAATAAGTCAAACAGAGAAAGACATGTATCATACGACCTCACTGATATGAGGAATTCTTAATTGCAGGAAACAAACTGAGGGTTGCTGGAGTGGGGGGTGGGGTGGGAGGGATGGGGTGACTGGGTGATAGACACTGGGGAGGGTATGTGCTCTGGTAAGCGCTGTGAATTGTGCAAGACTGTTGAATCTCAGATCTGTACCTCTGAAACAAATAATGCAATATATGTTAAGAAAAAAGAAGAAGAAGAAGAAGAAGGTAGTGGAAGGGGAAGAATGAAGCAGGGGAAATCGGAGGGGTGGACGAACCATGAGAGACGATAGACTCTGAAGGGCAAACTGAGGGTTCTAGAGGGGAGGGGGTGGGAGGATGGGTTAGCCTGGTGGTGGGTATTGAGGAGGGCACATTCTGCATGGAGCACCGGGTGTTATGCACAAACAATGAATCATGGAACACTTCATCTAAAACTAATGATGTAATGTATGGGGATTAACATAAGAATTAAAAAAAAAAATGTTCTGCTGGGAACACATTCCTCCCCCTCTTCCACGTTCTGGGCTCTGACCTCCCTGAGCACCATCCTAGGGCAGAGATGGCACCCACATTATTATTGAGCTGCTCTATGTGGTGAGTCAGAGAGATGGCCAGATTCCAAGCCAGCTTCTGTCCTTTCACGTGAGGATTAAAACACAACCACTAAAAATGAAATAGATTTTAAAGACCCTGAGTTGCAGAGGGATGGAGCATTCTACATCCTGATGTTTCCTGGGCTGGCTGTTGGGCGAGGAGGGTGAGAAACTGGCAGCTGTTAGCCGGTGATTCTGGTTTTTTTGCTTTGTGTTCATGAGTGGTTTTTAACCTAGGCCCCCTTCAAATGTGTTATTGTTAGAAAATAAGCCAAGAAACAAGGGATAGTAATTTAGTACTAGGAAGTTAATTCTGGGGACCTCTGACCTGCCAGCAGTCACGTGGCTATTGATTTTCAATACCGTGAGGTGACGTGCCCCCCTAAGCGTGGGGTTCAGCAGATTCCAAACACTTTCTCCCTTATCAGTCGAGTCCCTGAGTACTTGAGCATTAAGACGACAAATGTCCACAGTTAACGGCGTGTCACATGGCAGCTGGGTGGACGTGCCAATTTTCTAATGAAGTCGGGTTGTTGGCAAACACACCAGTCATCATATATTGAAGGAGGTCTTCTTTTGTGTATTTCCAACACTCTTGAGTGCTTCGAAAGATACCAGTTACATCATTGTCTGAGGGCCAGGCACCGAGGGAGAAACATCCACTCACTGCCAAGACAAAAACAAGCAAAAGCAGAGTTAAAAGCAAGATGGGGCTGGGTTTATAAGAGGTGTCAGAAATATTTCTTCCAGTTGTGCTCGACGGAGGAAATACCCTGCGCAGAAACAGTGGCTCTGACCCCCTCGTTTCTTCCTCAAAGAGAGGCATCTTGGTAATTAATTCCTCACTCCCAACCTCGCTGGCTTTCTATGGGGAAGAATCGGTATCGTTTTTCTTAATATTGAAGAAATGAAAACAGTTGATGCCTTTTGGGTCCAAACCAGCATGTGGCTGACCTGTCAGTCATCGGCCCTGGTGCCGTCCACCCGGTGAGTCAACAGAGAGACCTGACCCTCCCGTCTCTCAGACAGCCTGACCCCTTTACGCCACGCCAGTGTTTGCCCCCGCCCTCCTCCCCCTCCTGGTAATAAATTATGGTTGCCATCTTGTATTGATTATTGAAAATGTTATGTCCATGGGAAGAAAATGCCATTGCTTTAAATATCAACATTACTAGGGATCTTAGAGTTATTTTTTACAGAGACGTGTGTGATAAAAATTTTTAAGCAATCGAAAGGAGTGAGGGGAGCAGAATTACTAAATCACAAAAAAAAAAAATCAATCCTCCGTTTGGTCTGGCCAGCCCAGCGTTGCTCGGCTCAGGTAAGTAGTTTAAAGTCAGACGTGTCTCACCCTGGACTTTTTACAGGAATGGAGAAATTTATAATGAAATTCAACAAGGAAACTGGAAAAACAGCCAAATTGGTGCAGCAAAGTGGTTAATAGGATCATTAGCCTCCTCGCTGTATTTTTTGGACACTGTGTGCTGGAACCACAGCGCTCGAGACCAGATTGCAGGAACAGGCTGACAGTTAGTAGCTAACTCAGCAGTGCTGGGTACAAACTGCCATCTTCCTGTGGATTTACAGCTGCAGCTTCTGCTACTTCAATTAGTTCTATAGCACACAGATGCTGCTTAAATGTTGCTGCTAATGATACTGCAATAAGCGTAAGATTCATGCCATATTTTGAGGCACGTAAATTTCTCAAGTGGCACAATTAAAGTGGAAATATTAGGTGGGGAGAACTTGGCAGGCTCTCCTACTTGGAAGGCGCACCCGCTATGCAATAATGGGTCAAAAATTCATTCAAGTTTTACTGCTGTTCTGAGTTTTAAAAGACTTTTCACAGTTGAATGCAAAGTAGTAAAAACCAGGGTATTAGGAAATGAGAATGCAGTTCTGTTATTCAGACATGACTTTTAATTTCAAATTGAAATCACATGCTCACTTTCCTGGATGTGACCAAAGGGAAAAGGCACAGGCTGAAGAGATTTCGTCTTGAAGGTTAAAAGTCCTGAGTGCAGAGGAATTCATCGCAGTGCCCTCGGAACAGCTGGTGACGCGGGGGCGCCCCGCGGTCCCCCCACACCCAGAGAGGCAGCGCCAGTCACCGAGCGGACCCCCCCCCAGCCATTGGCCCCACCAGCAGGCTCCCAGCCCACAGCCCGAGGGCACTGCCTCGGGACACGCACGCGTGTCCAGCCGCACGCACACAGACACGCACGTGCGCCCCGTCCCATGAATGCATGGGCCCCTCGGGTGCACAGGTGCACCTCTCCCGCAGGCAGACGAGGAGCGTCACGGGGGCTCTGGGCCTTGAGTCGGCCTTCTGGAAGCCCTGCTGGAAGGTCTCCCTCATCTGTAGTCCTTTGTCATCCAAACACAGTGCTCTGCCTGTCGCCAAACTTTCTTTTCCGTGACAAAGCTCTCCTTTTAGATTGGAGCTGCTCTCTGGTTATCAAACACGCTTTTGATTTCCTCCTGCACCGACTTAGAAGGCAAGCAGTTCTGCAGGTGAGGCCGGCAGCCCGTAGGTCTCCAGGTGCTGCCCGACTCTTTGTGCAGGTCAACCCCGCCCCGTTCTAGCTTATTGATTTGAACTGTCCGGTAAATGGCTCCATGGCACTTAACCAGGATCGTCTACTCCTGCCACCCCCGTTAGAATTCGAGGCCACGCGTGGCTCTCGGGCTCCCGGCTCTGCTGGAGGATGGGCACAGCGAGCCCTGTCCGGGACTCTCTGGTGGGACGGACTCCATACCCGAAGCAAAGGCTATCTCCACAAGGTGTTTCAGCCAGTCATCTCGTAGATACTTGCCAAATAGTTGCTTTCGTCCTCAGTGATGCCAACCATTGAGTGCAGCCTCCCGTAGACAAGCCCGGGACTCTGAGCGGCTTAAGATCCAGTACATGGCTCAGCATCCTCCTCTCTCCGCACCTCCTCCTGTCTGTCTTTTCTCTTGCCCGCTGCTCTGTACCTATCGCACTTGGATTATTTACGGCAAATCTTACAGATGTCAGTATTCTCTTGTTCTGAAGCAAAAAGGACAATGAGTTCCCGCTGACCCCAGTACAAAGGATCTCGCTGGAGCACAATATGTATTTTATACTGGCAGTGAAGAGCCTACATGTAATTGAGAGCAAGAAAGAAATGTCACTGTAGCATTTTTGTTGACCCTGCACTCTGTGTGGAGGGAAGCCCAGGGCCTGGTGGGCAGGGGCGGTGGTGGCCAAGCACCTCCCCGGGAGCTGGGGGTTTAGCGAGGGAGAGGTGGTAGAAATTAGTCTGTTCAGATTTTCCACCTAACGAACTATTCCCAGAACCGAAGGGCCACGAGGAGAAGTCCAGCATTCCCCATTTGCGCAGATAGACCCAGAATCGGAGCCCATCTGCTAACTCAGATCTGTTTTTCCAGCTCTTTATTGTCTTCCATAATGCTTAATGTACTGTTTGTATATGTTGTCCTTGCACTATATTTGATGTGCTCTCGTATATTTTATTCATCTCTGGCTTTCGACGAAGGCAAGCTCCCAGCAAAACTGAGAATCATTATTTGCCGCCATCAATCAAGTGTCTACACAGTTGGTACCTCATGGGACAGACTTGATTTTAAGCATAAAACGGAACTCTTGCTCTTTGGGGCCATTTCATTCTGTGTCCCTGGTGTCTGTCGTGATGTGTGGACACTGGGGGCTTGGCCTGCCCGCGGGGGCGCCGCCGCACCAGAGCTAGCGTTAGCCGACCATCCTCGGGCCCCCCCCCCCCCCCGAGCCGAGTAGCTGGAGCTGTCCAGCTTCTTAGGGTTTAAAAACGTAAAAAGGGAAGTCTGTTGTGGCATAAATGATAGGCCCCGATGAGGCAAGCTGGCGAGCTCACCTGCCTCGCTCAGGGACAGACGGAGTGTGCGCGAGGACGCGAGCCCCAGGGTTCTGGCGCCACCGTCGTGGTCCACGCAACCCTCCTCCCGATACTCAAGATGGTGCAGGTGCTGGGGGCGGGGACAGTGCACTTTGTGCCGAGGCTCAGCCCTTTCCCGGGCACCAAAGACACATCCAGAACCTTCTGGTCCTGGGAAGGGAGGGTCTGAACTGGCTGAGGCTGCAGGGATGCCGAGCCTGCGCCTGCGCCTGGTGTTCCTGCTGGCTTCTTGTAGCCACAGCTCCCGTCCGTGGACGTCCCTTTCCTCATCTGCACTGGTGGTGTGACGTCCTCACCTTTTCGCTGCATCCTTGGTGGTGGTGTTCCGCAGACACCCCTCCCCTCTAGGGCTGGCCTCGTGCCCCAGAGCGGCTGCTTCTCGCTGGGCTCTGAGCACCACAGAGCTGGAGCAACACCCGGGGGAGGCGGGGGGCGCCTGGGGAGGCAAACCCCCACGTTGACCAGGTTTTCTCTGCTGGGGCTCCCGGGCTGGGCTGCGGTCCGCGGTGAGGACGTGGGTCCGTGCACGTGTCTGTCTGAGTTTCCAAGTTCAGGTGAGGGGGGCGTGGAGGTTAAGCAGAGGAAGGACAAGGGCTTTCTCCTCCCCTGGTAGCAGGTATTTAGCAGATGGGAAGATACTAGCAGATGGGAAATCAGCAGATCCATTTAGATCAAGATGCAAATGTAAAAGCTGCCAGCCCTGTACTAAATTTTACACTGAACACGTCCACTCCATCAGCCAACTTTCTACCTCCGCACATGCAACTGCTCTTATTGCAAAGTCGTGTAGAAACTGAGGGAAGGAAATTCCACATTTGAGAAGGAATTCATTGTGAGTTGAATTTCAGCCTTAAAAAGGAAGTAAATTTCTCAATTCCTGTTGACTTTCAGACTTGTAAGTCCTTTCATCAGTAAGTGTTTAACATCAATTAACTACTACTTCAAAGGAAAAAAAAAATTGTTCTTTTTTCTCCTAGATTGCTTCACTATAGAAGTTCCAACATAAGCTATCTTCTAAAAATGCATTCCAACCCTGTGATAATTTCCAATACAAAAAACAAAAAAACAAATGACGAAAGTCCCACCTGGGTCCCAGGAAGCAACCTTCCCTGCAGACCACGGGGTCCTGACCCAGCCGTGTCATCTTGCTGGACAGTCTTTTCCTCTGTGTTAAAAATCATAGCTACACCTTGCATCTGTGCAGAACCGTGCCAACGCTGTGACATGTTTTCTCACTTAATCTGCCAGGGCTGCAAGGTGGGGGCTGCTCCACCCATTTACATCAGGGAAGACTGAGGCTTGGATTTAAAACTTGCCAAGACCCATAGATCCTAGCAGTGGGGGGAGCTTGCATCAGGCCTTGTCACTGAAGTCTCAAGGTTTTCTCCAAGGGCATTGAACTGGGCACTTTTCAAAGGAATCTACAGAACTCAACAGTTGCTATCTTATACACCAGTTCATTCTATCATTCATTCTTCCAACAAGGGTTTGAGTGCCCGCCATGGGCTGGGCACTCTTCTGGGCTCTCAGGATATAACTGGGCAGGACAGGTGTACTCCTGCCCCAGTGGGGTTTAATTCTAGTGGAGAATATCATCAGAGGAAAGTGAGATCATTTCAAATCACAGAGTGCTGTGGACGGCAAGCTGGCGGAGGTCTGCAGGGTATCACGCACCATCTGGCCCACAGGTCTGCGAGGAGCCTCACTCTTTCCTGCTCTGGGCTCCTGCGAGGGCTGCGCTTTGTCCGTCCTTCTGACCCCTGCCATGTGGGCCCGCAAAGCTGAGGCTGCCTCTCCTGACTGCTGACTGTTGGAGCAGCTTCCCGTGGTGAGGGTGCGAGCGTGTGGCTCTCTGTGTTTAAGCCACGAGTAGTGAAAATTTTAATAAACCAGGTTTATTGAAATATTAATAATCCGTATACTAAAACCTGACAAAGAATTACAAGAAAAATACTTACAAACCAATATCTTTCATGAACATAAATGCAAAAGTTTTTTCACAAAATATGAGTGGTGAAACCAAGCAATGACAAACTCCCCTGGAATGCAAGGTTGGTTTAGTGTCAGAAATCAGTATAATTTGCCATGTTAACAGAATAAAGGAGAAAATTGAGGAGGTCGTATCGGTAGATGCAGAAAAACCATTTGAAAAAATTCACTCATTAAAACCGCTCTCTGCAAGGTAGGAATAAAAAGGAACTTCCTCGATCTGATGAAAAACATCTATGAAGAGTACACAGGTCACTACTTAAAGGTGAAATGTTAAATGTTTTTCCCCTAAGATGAGAACAAGGCAATACATCTGCTCTATTTCTATTCAACATTTATCTTAAATGCTCGCCTATGCAGTGAAACAAGGAAAACCAAATTCATAAAGATGGGAAAAAAGGGAAACTGCCCCTATTTGCAGATAGCTTGAATGTATACATAGGCAATCCCAGTGAATCAACAAGTAGAAACTATAAAAAAAAATGTGAATTTAGTAAGGTCACAGATATAAGGCCAATATGCAAAAATCAATGGTATTTCTATAGACTGTCAGCAAACATGGAAACAACAAAGTTTGAAAGCAATACTGTTTATAATAACATCAAAAAACAAAATATTTAGATGTAATGAATGGTGTGCAAGACCTCTTTCCTAAGAACCACAAAATCTCTCTTAGTAAAAAAGTAGAGGCCTAAGTGAATATCCTTTGTTTGTGGTTTGGAAAACTCGTTCAGATGTCAGTTCTCCAAAAATTGGTCAAAAATTTCAAAGCAATTCCAATTATAACCCCAGTAGGCTTTTATAGAAATTGACTATTTTTTAAATTATGTTTGGAAATACAAAGAACCTAAGGAGTCAGAACAGTCTTGGGGGAAAAAAAGAAAAAAATGCTGGAAGGTTTTAGCAGTTGTATTCGTAATAACCAGAAATTAGAAACAACCTAAATTGCACCCAACAAAAGAATGAATGAAAGGATAAATTTGTAGTGTGTCCATGCAATGGAATATCCCTCAGCAATAAAAGTGAGCCATCTCTCTAGGCAGCATGAGCAGCTCTCAGGACTTCATCCTAAGTGAGACGTCAAATGTAGAAGTACACACTCTATGATTTAGGTGATACGAAACCAACCCATGGTGAAGAAACATTCACAAGGCTGGTTGCCTGGACTGGGTGGGTGGCTTCCCTGGGAGGGGGCAGGAGGGAACGTCATGGGGCGATGAAATATCTGTATCTTCATGAGGATGCAGGTTAGTGAATGTATCATTCTTCAGCCATGTACAGTTAAGATTTGTGTGTTTCGAAGTATGTGAATTTTACCTGGAAGAGAAGTCGTTGGGAGAAGGGGGTGTAGCTGAAGCAAGGCTGGCAGAACTTTGACGGGTGTGAAAGCCGGATCACAGGTGTATGGGGCTCAGTATGCTCTCCTGATCACTTGATATATGTTTGAAATTCTTGAGAAGACGTTCACTTTTTTTTTACTTTTTTTTATTATATTAATCACCATACATTACATCATTAGTTTTAGATGGAGTGTTCCATGATTCATTGTTTGTGCATAACACCCAGTGCTCCATGCAGAACGTGCCCTCCTCAATACCCACCACCAGGCTAACCCATCCCCCCACCTGCCTCCCCTCTAGAACCCTCAGTTTGTTTCTCAGAGTCCATAGTCTCTCATGGTTCGTCCACTTTTAATTTAGCACATAAAAAGGAGTAAGAGCAAACATTCTAATCAGGTCTCATTTTAAGTGTAAAACTTAATGTGCTTGCCCCCAAATATTTTTATTTTCAAAGTCACTGTCTTGTGTCTGGTGAGCTGAGCTGAGAGTCACTATCTTTGGGTTTTTTTGTCTCTGAGCCTGTCCCTTGCTTGGGAATTGGTCCCTCTCCTTTGCCACGGACCCCTGAACCGAGATGGTGTCTGGAAATGATTTGGGAGATAATCTTCTTAAAGATTTTTTAAACCTCAGTGTTTCCTGACCTCTTCCTCAGAGGCAGTTAGCAGGGTCTCCCCTGCGTTTGTTAAGTGGTGGTGTGAGTGCGAGGCTGCAAACATGAGCGATGCTTACCAGCTCTGCAGGGAAAGGGTAAGGGGAGCTTCCAGGGTCCTCTAGCTCCTTTTCAAGGAAGAATAGTCTGTAAACCCCTAAAGATGAGGCTGAAAAAATAAAATCAGCTTCAAAGTAAATACATCTTTCAATTTCCCACCCCCCAAAATAATCTGGCAAGGACAACGGGAGAAACTCGGGCTGTGTGCGTCACCAGCAGGGTGGTGCCCGTCATCAGCGGTAGGGGGTGTCCATCCGTCAGGCTGGAGACGCGTATCTGTCCCTACCTGCCATGCCAGGCCCTTCCCCTGGGGCAGACCAGTCATTAGCTGGGGGTGGTGTGGATCCGGCCCTTCTTGCTGGGGGCCCGCGGGGACCTGCCTGCAGCACCACCCCACTCCAGGCCCACCCCCTGCCTTCCAGGTTTCTGACTCTGGTAAATGGTTTCATCCCTGACCTCTTCTATGTAATTGGTGAATTTTAAATGGGCACCATATGTTCTTTTTTGCAACCTCAGGAAAGGTTCTGTGAGCTTACAGTATTAATGCAACCTACCATTATATTGGATCATTTCACTTTTATTTTTAACTAAAAAGGCCATCCCTCAGATTTTTTACTCATGTAGTGCCATTTCCAAATTGAACCCTAATACTGCTGTAGTTCAGTAAATCAAAGATATCCTGATTATGTTGGTATTAATATTTTGATATCATTGACGGTAGAGTTTTTAGTATAGGTTTTAACATTTACTGAATGCTGATATAGCCATCCGAATGCTGGTATATTGTTCAGGGAATTAACCAGTGACAGATTGTGTGCTTCGTATATCAAACAACCATTCTTTTTTTTTTAAGATTGATTTATTTATTTTAGAGAGAGCAAGTGAGGGGAGGGACAGAGGAGGAGGGAGAGAGAAAATCTCAAGCAGACGCCCGCTGAGCATGGAGCCTGACGCGGGGCTCAATCCCACGACCCTGAGATCACGACCTGAGCTGAAACCAAGAGTCGGCTGCTTCACCGAGAGCCACCCAGGCGCCCCTATCGAACAACCATTCTTAAAGATCAGTTTACGGAGGTGTTAGAATGGAGATTTGAAAAACAACCAGGAAATTAGCAAATGCCCGAAAGAGTTCAGGACAAGCTGTGCCCACCATGGCCACCAGGGCCAGCCCACTCTAGTGGGTGTGTGAGCAGGCCTCCCAACCGGACCTGGGATGCAGAGCGGCTCTGACCCTTGACCTTAGGCAGAGAGACCCAGAGCCACCGGGGTCAGTGGCAGGTGGCCAAATGCTGTGCAGTGAACCAGCCTCTTTACATGTGCCATGATCTTTGGAAACAACCTGTCAGGCCCCACAGGAGGGGAACCAGTTCCAAACACCACCATGCTCTGTGACCTGCCTGGGTGTGGACTTTGCTAGGTACCGGGTGTTCAGGGGGCCCTTGGGTGGTTCCCAGCTGCAGGCCAGGCATGGGGGAGGCAGGCCCGCCTTGGAAGCACGGGGGCGGGGGGGAGGGGGTTAGGGTGAGGGGCTCTGCCCGCGGCTCGGACTGGAAAGAAGCTGGGGCCTGCCCACAGCTGATGCCGGTATGCTGGGAGTGCGCTGCGGATCCCATTCCCAGCCTGCGGAATGGCCCAAGCAAGAGAGCGAAGCCCCGGCTTACCTGGGTGAGACGCCCCAGCAGGTAGGCGCCCCACTCTGGGAGAGAGCGCTCACCTTCAGAGCTTCTACTGTGCCATTTGTCTTCACGGAAATGTAAGCTGCTTTAATTATTTTGGGGACAGATCAAACTTATTTGAGAAAGAACCAGCTCAGGAGCAGCAGAGGTCCCCTCGAGAGAGCCCCAGCCCCTCCTCTCCAGAAGAGCTGCTTCTTTATCATGTTTGCCATGATTCCTACCGTCTCTATTAATGCAAAACAGAATGTTCTTCAAGGAAAGTGAGAGGGCCTTATGCCTATGTCAATTCTATTGTTTATTTGTTAAAAGAAAGAAAAATGCAGGGCCATCCCCAAAATGCTGGAAGAGCCTGCTGCTCTCCGTGTGGGGAACCCTGGGGATGGTTCAGGAGCACAGACTACTTGCCCCTGAATGCAGGCACAGCCGCTCCAGGTGACACAGGCTGCATCCAGGGGCTCCGATGCGAAGAGTGAAGGCCCCGGGGCTGACTGGTCCAAGGCCTGGGCACTGTGGGGTGCATGGGGCCAGCCAGCAGGGTCTCCTGGAAAGGCTAGCCATTCCCCACATGCAAGGGACATGTGGAGGGCTGAATTGCGTGATACGAGGAGCAAGTGGGGAGCCCCAAGTCCAGGCTGGAGGAGGAAGGAGGGGGCTTTCCTCCCAAGCCCCCAAGGTGGGGCCAGCAGGTGTATGCCGGGCGTGGGAGCAGGCCGCGGTGCAGAGGGGCTTCGAGACCACACCGAAGGCCTGTGGCAGCACAGTTTGAGAGAACTAGGGTAGCTCATTGATTTTCAGTGTATCAGTTGATGAGTTTTGAAAATGTATATATACCCATGTAACACCCCAATCAAGATACAGAACTTTTCTTACAGATAGCTGCACACCCATGTTCATAGCAGCATCATTCACAACAGCCAAAAGGTGGAAACAACCTCAAATGTCCATTGATGGATGAATGAATAAACAAACCGTGGCGAATCCACACCTAGAATATTAGCCTTAAAAAAGGAAGGAAACTGGGACACCAGCCACAACGTGGACAAACTGCAGACGTTACGCTCGGTGCAGTGAGTCAGACACGGACGGTCCCTTCTGCACAGTCCCACTTATACCATGCCGGGACAGTCAGATTCGCAGAGACAGAACACAGGAGGAGAGGGATGAGGAGTTAGTGATTAGTGGGTGTGGAGTTTCCATTTGCGATGATAAAAGTTCTAGAGAGGAACCGTGGGGATGGTTGTATGACATTGGGAATGTACCTAATGCTGCTGAACTGTACATGTAAAATGGCAAATTTTATGTATATTTTGCAATAACTGAAACATTTTAAAAAGATCTAGAACTTTTCCATCACTTCAGAAACGTCCCACCTGCCCCCTTCCTAGGGATCTCCACCCCCATGAGGATTCCTGCTCTGCCTCAACCGTGGACTGGTTCTGCCAGGAGCTTCCTGTGGGTGGGGCATACGCTATGCACTCTTTGTTTTTAAGATTTTATTTATTTATCAGAGAGCACGAGGGAGCACAAGGAGAGGGAGCAGCAGAGGGAGAGGGAGAGGGAGAAGCAAGCAGGCTCCCTGCCAAGCAGGGAGCCTGACGCGGCACTTGATCCCAGGCCCAGAGGATTATGACCTGAGCTGAAGGCAGACGCTTCACCAACGGAACCACCCAAGCGCCACACATCTTATTGATTACTCTTTTTTTTTTTTTTAAAGATTTTATTTATTTATTTGACAGAGACACAGCGAGAGAGGGAACACAAGCAGGGGGAGTGGGAGAGGGAGAAGCAGGCTTCCCGCTGAGCAGGGAGCCCGACACGGGGCTCGATCCCAGGCCCCCGGGATCATGACCTGAGCTGAAGGCAGACGCTTCACCAACGGAGCCCCCCAGGTGCCCCTCACTATGCACTGTCTATATCTGGCTGCTTCGTTCAACATAGTGGTTGACACTTGGCCATGCTGTTGCCTGCATCCAAAACTCATCTTCTATTGTGGATCAATATTCCTGTGTAAGCATATACCACTATTTCTTTACTCATTATTTCGTTGGTGGACACTGAGTTTCCAGCTTTTATAAATGAAGCTACTGTGAACATTCTTGTCCAAGTCTCTGTGGGTGCCTGCTTGCCTTTCTCCCAGCCGTATACTTAGGGATAGAATTGCTGGGTAGATGGATATCTACCTTTATATTCACTTTCAGTTTTCCATTTTACAAACCCCTCAGAAATACATACATTGTTTAGGGTTGTCGTCGTTTTTAATTTTACCCCTATTGGTTGTGAAGTAAAAATTGTTGGTGGCTTTCTTCTGCGTTTCCTGGATGACTCATGGTATTGAGCATGTCCACGTGTTTCCTGGCTGTTTTGATGTCTTCTCGGTGACATGGCTGTTTCCTTCCTGCTCATTTTAACATCTGTCATCCCAATATTGAGTTGTGGGAGTTCTTGATGTATTCTAGAAGCAGTTCCTCTGAGAAATACTTTCTCCCAGTCTGGCTGGCCTTTACATTTTCTTAGTGGTGATTATTATTATTTTTTTAGGCAATAAGAGACTTACTAAGGGGTATTAAGTAGCTTCAGAGTCACTGGTGGAAGGGAGTTCAAAGCTGAGTGCGTGAGAAGAGTTTTCAGACACCAACAACGAGCTGGCCTGGGGGAAGAGATGCCCTACCTGTGTCCAGGGTCACACTGCTTGTGCTGTGCTCAAGAAGACGCCGCTGATGTCCTCTGTGTTTTTAAACTTTCTATGTAATTTTACACTTAAAAGAGAGTTGCAGGGGTGGCTAAGTCAGTTAGACATCCTACCCCTAGTTTCAACTTGGATTATGATCTCAGGTTCGTGGGATTGAGCCCCACGTGGGGCTCCACCACACTCAGCGTGGAGTCTGCTGGGATTCTCTCTCTCTCTCCCCCTCTGCTCCTCACCCCGCTCACGCTCACACTGTCTCTAAAATAAATAAATAAATAACATCTTTAAAAAGAGAAACTTGTGGGCACCTGGGTGGCTCAGTTGGTTAAGCTACTGCCTTCGGCTCAGGTCATGATCCTGGAGTCCCAGGATCGAGTCCCGCATCGGGCTCTCTGCTCGGCAGGGAGTCTGCTTCTCCCTCTGACCCTCCTCCCTCTCCTGCTCTCTGTCTCTCATTCTCTCTGTCTCAAATAAATAAATAAAATCTTTAAAAAAAAAAAAAAAAAAAAAAAAAAAAAAAAAAAAATAAAAAGAGAAACTTGTGGGTGGGGTGGGAGGGATGGGGTGACTGGGTGATAGACACTGGGGAGGGTATGTACTCTGGTAAGTGCTGTGAATTGTGCAAGACTGTTAAATCTCAGATCTGTACCTCTGAAACAAATAATGCAATATATGTTAAAGAAAAAAAAAGAAGAAGAAGAAGGTAGCAGGAGGGGAAGAATGAAGCGGGGGAAATCGGAGGGGTAGATGAACCATGAGAGACGATGGACTCTGAAAAACAAACTGAGGGTTCTAGAGGGGAGGGGGGTGGGAGGATGGGTTAGCCTGGTAATGGGTATTGAGGAGGGCACATTCTGCATGGAGCACTGGGTGTTATGCACAAACAATGAATCATGGAACACTACATCTAAAACTAATGATGTAATGTATGGGGATTAACATAAGAATAAAAAAAAAAAAGAGAGAGAGAAACTTGTGAAGATAGGACAAAGTGTCCCCATATGCCCTTGACCCAGCTTCCCGTAACACTAACATCGTACATTGTAGCACTACAGTGATCTAAACTAAGAAATTAACAGTGGTAAAAACTAGGGACTTCATTCAGATTTCTCCAGTAATGTTCTTGTTCTATTCCAGGATCCAAGCCAAGACACCTCATGGCATTTGGTCGTCACACCTCCTTAGTCCCCTCCAAACTGTGATAGCTCCTCACACTGCCTTTTCTTTCATGACCTTGACTCATTAACTTTTTGAGTTTGTCTTTGAACACAACCTTAAAAAATTCACCAACTAGTTTTAGTAGTTTTCCATTAGATTAGCATTTTCTCTGCATAGAATCATATCATTTGTGGGGAGAAAAGTTTTACTTCTTCCTCTCTCATGTTTATGGCTTTCATTTCTTTTTCTTGCCTTATATCACTGGTTATGACCTCTAGTTGGTGTGGAATAGAACGGACATTCTTGCCCTGTTCCCCCCTCTTAGGGGAAAATCAGTTCTTGCCACTGAGCATGACATCAGGTGCAGGCTTCTCAAGGTGCCTGTAACCTCAGGGAGGACGTTCCCTTCCATTCCTTGCTTGCTGAGAGTTTTCACCAAGAATGAGTTGAATTTTTATCAAATGTTCTTTCTGCCTCTAGTAAGATTATTATATGGTGGTTTTTCTTACTCTGCTAAGTAGTGAATTACAATTAATCTTCAAATATTGAAGTAACTTTGCATTCCTAAACTCACTTGGTCATGACATATTATGTTTCTTATATATGCTGGATTCAATGTGCTATTATTTTGTGGTGGATTTTTGTATCTCTGTTCAGGAAAGATATTAGCCTATAATTTTCTTCTCCTCTTTCATTATCATCAAAGTTCAATATCAGGCTTATGCTGGATTCCTAAGATGTGTCGGGAAGAGCTGCCTCTTTCTTCTTTGAAACAGTCTGGTAAGATTCATCTTGTTTCTCCCTCAAATGTTCGGTAGAATTTATCAGTGAAGCTCTTTGAGCCTGGAGTTTTCTTTTTGAAAAGGCCTTTATTTACAGATGTAATTTTAAAAAGTGATGGAGGGCTATTTACATTTTCTATTTATTTTGTGTCAGTTATAGTTTTATATTTCATGGAATTTATCCATTTTATCCAAGTTATTAAATTTTGGGCACAGTGAGGCTCAACAATACCCCTTTACTTAACCCCTCAATGTACAATATCTTTTTTTCCCTCATTTCTGATATTAGTATTTCATGTTTACTTTTTGTTTGTTTTTGTCTCAATGGGAGGTATTACTGTTTTCTATTAGTGCATATCAAATCGCTCTAAAATTTAGTAACTTAAAACAATAGTGATTATTTCACTTTCCCATAGGTTGGCTGGTTACTTCCTCTTCTGGTTCCCCCTGGGCCCCCCAACGTGGCTGTCTTTAGCTGGAGGGCCAGCAGGACTGGACATGGGTATTAGCCTCACTCACACGTTCAGCACATGATGTCAGCTCTCCATTGAGACACCTCCGTTCTCAGTCACGCAGCCTCTCCTTCTTCTGTAGGTTAGACAAGCTCCCTGGTCTCAGGACAGTATTCCAAGGGGGCAAAGGCACAAGTCTCAAGGCAACCTGTGTCCTAGGCTCTGAATTTATGTAGTATCCTTTCTGCCACATTCCGTTGCCCAAGGCAAAATCACCAGATTTAATACAGTGAGAAATGTATGGCAGACATGGCAAAATTTCATGGCCATGGTTTCAGTCTGTCTCATTCCACAGTCTGGCCACAAACTATGTTCTTCTCTACATGTGCCATATTCTTTCTCCTATCTCGGGATGCCCAAAACTCTCATCCCAGTTAGGACATCAGAGGCCAGGTTCCCATAATCTACATCAGGTTCATCAGGAGACACACACACACACACACACACACACACACTTCCTCTGGTGTGACTCCTCAACCCAGAGATCTCTGAGCTCACCAGATTACCCCACAAACAGGACCAGGATGAACACAGGGACAGTTGCTCCCATCAAAAAGAGTCGGAACATAAAGCACATGGAAGTCCCTGGTCCTTACCAATTCTGAGATCCAGATGGTCCAGGCTGTCAGAGCTCCCTACTCCAGAGGCAGGAGATACTCCTTGATTAAGGCCCATTTCTGCTCCCAGGAATGATTTCCTAGTCCTCTGCCTGCCCATTGTTCTCTTGTTCTGCTCTCTGGAGGTCCTTTCTTTTCCATCAGAAAGGGCCCATGTTTGAAGATCAGTAGCTTTCTGTGTTTGATTCTTGCTCATAGAAAGCTGGAGGCCCAGAAGCATCTTTTCATTTTGAATGGTATTGACCCTTTATAGTCCAAGCTGGTAGTGCTCTCATTAATATAGTTCTCTTAAAAATGTTGTGTCTCCTATGAATCTTGTTGGAATTTCCTCTGTGCCCCCAAAAAATCACAACCATAATTCTTTTCAAGACAAAACTGTCTCTACTTTGGGTATATCAGGCTTCTATGAGCCAGTGCCCCTTAGAGTCTTGGAAGCCCTTTTTCTCTTGTGAAAGTCTGTGAGGCACTGTCTCCAATCTTTCTGGGGTCTTACGGTCATTCCCTTGATTCAATCTTTTCTCTGAGTCCATTTATTCCTTTAGGAATATTTAGCTAACTGTGGAAACTGAAAATGTGAAATACGTTTATTTTTGAACTAGGTATGTAATCCTGATTCACTTATATTCTTTCAATTCTGCTTGCAGACACCAGTTGGGTTGGGTTTTTTTGGCGGGGAGTGGGGGGGGGTTGATGGAGGGTGGGGTTTTTTGTTTTTGTTTTTGTTTAGCTCCTCTGTCCTCTATGTCTCACCTTGCATAGCTGCGGGAAGCTAACTGGAACTCCCAGCAGTCTACCTAGAAATATTTTTGCCCATGTTTACAAATTTAGGTACATTTCCTATTTTCCAAGTTAACTGCCAGTGAGGGTCTTGCCCCTGGTTCTGCCAACTCGTGGTTCAGGCCACTCTCCCACTCTCACGGCCAGTCCTTGTGCCCCTCCAGCTCTGCTAGTCTCCCCAGCACCTTGCAGCCCCCTGCCCGCTGCCAGAACCAGCTCTGCATGCTCTAGGATTGTCCTCGGCAGCACCCCATGTCCAGATGTCAGTTTCCACGTCAGTTACTTACTCCTGCAGAGCAAACCACCCAAATACTTGCCACAGTGATGACTGAATTCTCCTGTTTCTGAGGCTTGGCTGGGCTGTTCCTTACTCACGTGGTACGTTCAGCTTAAGGGGCGGGATGGTCCAGGATAGCCTGAAACATGTGTCCGTGTTTGCCGCTCACTGTCGATGGGACACCTCTGTTCTCTCCCACCTGACCACCTCCCACCACTCCGGAGGTCCTCACGCAGCAGCCTCAGGCCCATGTATCAAAAGGGTGAGGACAAAGGCTGCATGCGTTTGAGGCTCCCACGCTCGCACCGCCTCACATCCACCATGTCCTGTTACTGGTCGAAGTGAGCCACAGGGTGGCTGATTTAAGAGAAGGGGATGTGGACCCCACAGCATGATGTGGTCAGCGCAAAGTCAGTGTGCAGAGGAGCATGGGAAGGCTGCTTGTGACGGGAAACAGTCTGTCCCACAGTGTGTCTCCCTGATCTTTTCAGGGCCTGGTGGGTCTTCAACATTACTGCTCTTGCTACCCACAGCTTCACCCCTGCTGGGACCGTGTCACAAAATGTTCACGACAGGGGTCACTTCCAAAGGGTGCCTTCTCCCTGTATGAGACTCAGTGTGGTAAAAATCGGCACCTTCTAAAGAGGCAGTTCAGAGGAAACACCAAAGCCCCTTCTCCTCGGGGTTTCATGCCAGGGCACCAATGCAGGCCGACCAGCAGCTTGCTCGTTCTTGCCTCTCTCTCGTCTGATCCCCGTTCCAAGCACGTGCCCCTCTCTCCTCCCTGTGCCCTCCCTTCCTTTTCTTCTTCATAAGGGAACTCCTGAAAATCTAATAGCAGCGCATCTTCGAAGGGCCTTTCCCAAGGTGCAGCCCACAGAGCGCCAGGGAGGAGGCGTTCGGAGTTGCTCTGCCCACCAGCCTGGTCCTGCAGCGTGGTGTGGAAAAGGCCTGCACGGGGCACGTGGAGTCGGCCTGGAGGCAGCCGGCCATCCTGAGTCTCTGCTGCCTTGGTGCATTCACAGCTGCTCTTGCCTTCCTCGGGAGATAGAGGCTGGCCGGCCAGGGGGCGCTGGGCCCCTTGTCAGCGCAGGGCCCTCGGCTGAGTGTCCAGTGGGCCAGGTCAGCCCAGCCAGACGTGGCCGGGCCAGGGCCTCGACAGCTAGACCTTATGGTCTTCTCTCTCCTGACCCCGTGTCGCATACTGGCCCCTTCTCTTCTTTCTCTTTCCAAACCCCCCTGTCTCTCCTTACCAGAGGTAAGAAAGGGCAACTGTTTTCAGAGTCTGCTCTGCTCACCTGAGCTTCCCTGGGCTCCACTGGGCTCTGGGGTAACGGGGTGGGAGGTGATCCCAAGAACAGAGCGAGGTCACTTTTAATATCAGTCTTGGTTAAGTTCACTCTCAGCCAAATATGAAATGGGCTCCTCAGCATCCTTGCTCATCAGTGATTTTTTTTTCTTTAGATTTTATTTATTTATTTGAGAGAGTGAGTGTGTGTACAGGGGGCGAGGGAGAAGCAGGCTCCCCGCAGGGTGCAGAACCTGACGTGGGGCTCGATCCCAGGACCCCGAGATCATTACCTGAGCTGAAGGCAGCCAAAGGCAGACACTTAACCAGCAGAGCCACCCAGGCGCCCCACTCATCAGTGATTGTGAGGGCGTGGCTCAGTCAGGGGTTGGTCCACTGAGCACTGACTGACCCAGACGGTGGTCCATGGGCCCCACAGACACCTGCACACCTCAAAGGAAAGCCGCCTATGTTATGAGTCTGTGAACCAAGGGGCTGGTGGCCCAAAAAAGCCCCTCCAGAGATATGTGCCCCCTCTGCCCTCCCCACCCCTCCTTTGGGGGCACCTCCAAATGGGGGGGGCCACAGTCCTAACCCCTTCAGCTCTAGATGGTGTGGCCCATTGGTTATGAATGTGGTGTGGTCACCACCAGTGGAATCTGGTCCCTATATCTTTGGGAAATGGAATCAGGTTCTTTCAGCCCAGCAGCCCAAAGCTGGATTTTTCTTTAAAAATGTCAGTGTCAGAGAAGACGGTGGGAATGTTCAGGTGAGAGGAAACTAAACAACAGGGGTAACCAAGGGTGATACCTGCTCCTAGACCAGACCCTGTCCCAGAAGGAAACATGCTCCCCGGGATACTGTTGGGTCAGTTGACAAAGCTAGAGTAGGAGCGCTCGAATGAAACATTGTATCCGAGTGACACTCACTGAGGTCTCTAACTGCCAGGTGCACCTGAGGAGGGCTCCTGTCCTTGAGAAACACACACTGAAGTATTTGGGGATGAAAAGCCATGATGTGCTCAACTTCCTCCCAAGCAGCTCAGAAAAATAGACGTTGGCAGGCAGGGAGGTCAGTAATGATGCTGTTAGCAGCACGGGAATCTGGGCCAGGAGTTATGGGGTGTTCCCAATACTGTTCTGCCAACTTCCATGTAAGTTTGAAATTATTTCCGAGCAGAAAGTTTTTAGAGAATGGTTTTGTTTTCAGAGGGCCTAGGTGTGGAGGCATGCTCCCCTGCAGGCCCCCCGGGCAGCCCAGCAGTGCTGGGCGTGGCTCACACCACAGCCGGGTCCGGCAAGGGCAGCCGGCCCCGGAGCCCCGCTCAGGGCACACAAACCTGCAGACGGCTCTGGGGGCCTTCCATGAAACCAAGTGCCTCCGCCATCAGTGTGTCCACACTAACCTCTCGATTCAGTTTTACTGGCAAGGCAATGGCAGGCTATTGAACAGTGTCTTCCTTAAGCGTTTGGAACCGGGGGCAGCTGAGTACCTGTTGTCTCTCCCCATTTGCTCCGAAGCCCTCACATGCCCTTAGCATTTGGATTGATTCTCCTCATTGGGCCTGTCTTCAGTTTGGTTTCAGGCACTTTCCAATAAGTGCATGAAGTGCTCTGGGGCTCTGGAGAGGCACCGCAGAAATCAATACGTGTTCATCATCATCGCGGAGGTTACGAGAGCTGGCCGGCCCCTGGAGCCAGGCCCACCAGGGGTGCATGTGTTCCCAGGCTGCTCGGCTGGGTTTGCGTCTCCCCGCGGAGGGCCAGCTGTTGTGTCTCGATGATGATCGATGCCATTCATCAGTGTATCACTGTTAGCCGTGGTCTGGCCCTCTCGCGGTCCTCTCGGAGACATGGCAATTTATGGTGCAGGGCTGTGCCTTTGTGACCTTCCCCTGCGGATGGGGTGCCCACACGCAAGACCCAAGAATGGTCCTGCCCTCCCCGAGTTTGCAGTCTGCGGGGGCGGCATCACTGCTCACTGGGATTTCGGACCTGTTTGGGTCTCAAGATGCTTGTCTTGCTCTGTGTGGGTGTCGTCCGGCTCATTCTGAGGAAGGATTGTGGTCACCCCAATCCCGGGTGCTTGAAGAAGCTCCCGTGCCTCATTCACAGAAACTCACAATCCCAAGAGGGATGCAGACAGATGGTAGGCTCCTGCTCTGGGGGCTGAGCCCGGGCAGAGAGCCCGGGTGAGCCCGCCTGCACCAGGCCGGCTCTGCGTCTGGGCTGGCGGGTCGAGGAGACACGCTCATGGGGATGAGCAGCCTGAGAACAGGCCGGATTCTGAGCCTTTTGCCTGGTCGGCGGCAACGGCGGGAAAGGAGGTGACTTTCCTCCCTCCTGCTCTTTGCACAGCACAAAGTTCAAGGCGGAAGAACGAGCTAGGCTCTTTTTGCCCTCCCTTTCTTTCTTCCAAACCGCCAGCAGTTGGGTGGAGGGGGGACTTCCCGGCGTGACCCGAATGTTTGGACAGAGTGTTCGGTCATGATTCATGGCATAGGCCAAGCTCCCGTCCTCCCCTCCAGGCTTCCGATCGGCATGAGGGTGTGGCTGCCCCAATGTCCAGTGCTGGGGAAGCACACCCAAGCCACACCCACCCCTTTGTCATCCCCCGCGCCCCATCCCCACGGGTCCCCCGGGGTTCTGTCCCCACACACTGGCCTCTGCCATCCCATCAGGTTGTTAAAAGCCAGGTGAGGAAAACCAGCAAATCTCACTGCCCCCACTTCTCAGGTGGGAGTGCCAGGTCCCGGGGAGTTGTGAGATGTGCCCCAGATCACCCAGCTGGCTCCAGGCTCCCCTACCCGCTCATCCAGATTCTTCCTGGTGGCCGTCTCTGGACCAAGAGGTCTGGCTGGGGGGGGGGGAGCGCACTCACCTGCCAGGGTGCTGGGAGGCTCATGTGAAGGGTTCCCCAAGCTGATGTGTGTGGAGCAGCTGCGGTGGATTCTCCATCTCCTGGGGTGGCTGCACCGTCCGTCTGTCCACCCGCGGCAGCCTCCTGGCTCTGCTTCCCGGCTGCCCTGCCTCCCCTCCACGCTGGCTCACCATCTGCCACAATGGCCCCTCAAGCCTGTCCCCACCGTGACCAGACTGTGCACATTCCTGCCTGAAACCCACCGCTGGTCCCCCCCTCCATGCCCCACCCACAGCAGAGCACCTGGGCCATGCATCTCATCACCCTTGGCCTTGCCCGTCACCCCAGCTCCCAGCACGCCCCAGCCCCATGCCGTCACCAGGAGTGAGGCCCCTTCCTGAGGCAGAGCCCTGCCACCAACACCTCCGTGCATCCCCTGCTTTGGGTCCCCATCCTGCCGTCTGGACAGTCCTGAGATCATGGACACTCGCCACATCAGAAACCAGCTGCCCATTCTCAGCCAGAGGTCAGAAAGTAAAGAGCAAGCTACCTGTGTCCTGGGCGGAGAGGACTCACGTCAGCATCAACACCGACTCTGAAGGAGCTGAGACATGAGGAGAGAAGGAGGTGAGAGAGTGGGCTGGGGGGTGGGGGTGAGGGGTGGACACAGCCCCATGCCCGTGCCCAGGCTCCAGCCCCCAGCCCCTTCCCCTCACCCCTGGAGAGGCAGGGAAGTGTCCCCCCACCCCACCCCATGGGTTCATTGCTCAAAGCCCGCCAGCCCTTCACTTGCAGGTGGCGGGAAAGGGCTGGTGCTTCTTGGCTTCCACCAGGGACACCCTGAGTTGGACTGGGTCCAGGCAGGTCACCTGGCAGTTCAGCTCTAGGGTGACTCCCATCATTGGAGACAAAGGAAACTTACCCTGGCCAGGAGGCAGGCTTTTTGAGAAACGAGCCCCACCCAAAAATAACAGCCCTGGTCCCGTCTGCAGGGCTGCTGTCTGCTCCCTTGACCTGTGACCTCGGCCGCCCCCGTGTGAGTGAGCACAGCCCTCGTCTGCGGCTGCGGGGGGCCCGGCTATGGGATGCTATTGACAAGGCATTTATAAATATTTAATCTTCACATTAAAAATATGGGACAGAAGAACCATTAGTAGCTGACAATAAAAAGGCTTTCTCTGCTGATTGTAGGAGCAAAAGAACGTAAGAGCAGATTTTGATCAGGCTAAAGGACAGGGTTGTAAGTTGGAAACATGTAAATGTGCGTTGTTTACAAGGCAGTTACAGCTCAGACCTGTGGGGGTCGAGGCTCTGAGACTGGCCTGTCGTTTCCTCAGAGTCTGTGCGTAGTATAGACTGCTCATACAAAACAAAATGGATGGTTTATTTACGTCTGGTGCCATTAAGAATGGAGGAGAAAAGTTCAGCCCAGGATAAAAAGCTTAAATCTTGATTTTTCCCTTCCCTCTCTCAAAAAGAATGGATTCCTTGCATTGTAAATTATCCAACCCTTGTCCTTGGGTTGGCAGCTACTTCGGGCTGGTATGGACATTGCATAATCTTAAATATTGATTCTTGTTAGACTAAAAAAAAAAAAAGTCCAAGTGCGTGGAGCTCCACCAGTCTGCCTGTCCAGGAAATCACCTTCGCCATAGCTCACTTCTGATGGCCTCTAGCCTTCCTGACAGCAAGATCCATTCTGATTAGAAAAGTTCCAGGAGAAAAAGCAACGGTCAGGATCACTTTCTCCATTGGAGTGAACACTGGGTGGACTCCTGCCCCCTTGAGCTTTCTGGACCGAGCAAACCAGGATGACCCACCGTCCACCAGTCCCATCAGCTACCAAATTGGGCTCCCCCTGACTCTGGACTCGGAGCAGGCCTACCCATTCATGGCCTCTACACGGGGTGATGGAGTGTGCCCTGCTGAGGGTGATGAGCTCCCCACAAATCCTTGTCCCCCAAAGGCACTTAGTGTGGTGAAGTCTACCCCACACACTGAAGAAATGTCCTTTTAGAAAGAAAATCACTTTTGCAAAGGGAAGCTGTGTGGAGTTTGCAGCTGTTCCCTGAGGCCCCTGGGCACTGTCATCATTAAGGTGTCAGTCTGAGCAGAAGGAAGAGAATGATCTTTGTAGACATCCATCAGGGTTAGAAGTGCACCACTTCCATCCCTCCAGACCCGCGGACTCGTTGCCCTGGTCGGGGAAGCAGCAAACCTCACTCAGAGAACATGTTTCCTGTCCCAGGCTCGAGACCCCACTTCCATGACTACAGGCAGAAGGAGAACGCAACTGTAAAGTGTTTCTCCAGGTGGGCACCTTGTGAAACATAGTGACTGTTCGGAGTCCTCTGCGGCCAGAGCTCCATTGTCTGTGACCTAAGCTGCCGCTTTGTTACCGGCCAGGAGCAGCGAAGGCGGGAGGTCTGTTGGCTGATGCCTGCAGTGTGATGTTTAAAAGACCTTCCTCTGAGAACTGTCTGGTTCCCCCAGCTATCCCTGGACTGACCGCGAATACCCTGCATAGCCGCGAATACCGTGATCGTTCGGGTGACAGAGTTCCGAGTGAGAGGCGCCCGGCGCTCCGCGGGTCCTGGGCAGTGTTCTCCTGCATCTCCCGCCCTTCCCGGAGGAGGTGCTCCGGCACCGAGGTGGTATCGGGGCGAGATGTGGGAGCTCGTGTGTTCAAGGCCAGCCAACCAATGGATTGGTTTCCCGGATTGATTAAGATGAGCTCAGTTCCAAGAGAGCAACAAAGTGGGGTCCGGGAATGCCCTGGATGGCGATGGTGACCGCCTCCTGTCCGTTGGCGCTGGGGCCCAGGGTCTTGCCGGGACTCGTGCCCACGCCTCCGATACCCTCGTTCCGGTGCCAGGCATCCTGAGAGGCCAGCGGGGCGCCAGGGTCCAGTTCACTGGTGCAAAGCCGGCCGGCCCAGCCGAGCCCTGCCAGACTCGTGGGCCCTCCCCGAGGTCCGGCTCGAGCCGCCCAGCACTGTGCCCAGAGCGCGGCGGTCCCTGGAGCCGGCTGGTCCTTAGCACTGGCCAGGAAGACCTCTCTGGGTGGCCAGGTTGCCGCCGGCGGTGTCCCTTGAATGTCAGAACGATCCATTTGTATTTCTTTTCAAAGTCTCTGCCTGTCAGCGTGGCCGTCCCCACTGCCCGGCTCCAGCGTCCGCCCCAGCGAGGCCCAGGGCGGGAGCCCCTCCAGCCTGAGCTTGGCGGAGGGCGCAGCCTGCAGCCTCGCCTTCCCAGCCCGGGGCTCCTTCCGCTCCAGGCCCGCCCCCTGCATCTGCAGGCTCCTCGGAGGCCGCCTTGGTCCCCTGCGTTCCTAACCGCCCAGTGCACGGGCTTCGCATTCTCAGGCTCTCCCTTACCTTTTGGAAATGGTAGCAGCTTTCCAGTGTCTGAGAACCCTTTGTGTTTTTCTTTTTCTTTTTATTTATTTATTTATTTATTTATTTATTTATTTATTTATTTATTTAAAAGATTTTATTTTTTTGACAGAGATAGACATAGCGAGAGCAGGAACACAAGCAGGGGGAGTGGGAGAGGGAGAAGCAGGCTTCCCGCCGAGCAGGGAGCCCGATGTGGGGCTCGATCCCAGGAGCCTGGGATCATGACCTGAGCCGAAGGCAGACGCCCAACGACTGAGCCACCCAGGCGCCCCCCTTTGTGTTTTTCAAGGTGTATTTTCTCTTTCTGTTCCCTGTCTCTGCCCCTCATCCCTGAGCTCCTCCCGAGACCCTTGTGGAGACCAGCCGTTCCTGACGATTGACAGCACCCCGCTTCATATGCGGCTCTACAGCTTCCTCCTTACAAACTTCTTCGCAGACGGGAGAGCGGTGAGCATCTATGTGCACTAACCTCCGTCAGCTGGTGCGGGGGGCTCTGCAGAGGCCTTGCTTGCTTTGGAATTGGCTCTTTGGAAGCAAGCCTCCCTGTTTCTCAAACCTTCTCTTTCCTCCTCTGGCCCCAGCCAAGGAAGGTCTTCCAAATCCAAGTTCTCAAAGTGCTCTCCACCTCTCCTGGGGGGCACTTATCCCAACTGCTCTTAATTCTGGTTTAATAAGTGGAGATACTTCTTTTGTTCCTGAATCGGATAACTCAATATTTTAAAAGCCAATGCTCCCCAAATTATGAATTCCGTACAGTATCAAACTGATTCTAAAATTATTTGGAAGAGTAAATGCACAAAAATAGCTAAGAAAAATTTTAAAGATTCTTAGAGAAGTTTTGCCCTTCTAGGAATAAAAATACATTTGAAAAAAAGCTATGGAAATTAAAATAAATGGTGTCTGGGAAGGAATACCCAAAAAAGTCAGTGGAAGGAAAATAAGGAATTATCACCAATAATTTGATATTTTAAATCAGTGGAAAAGATGGGCTGATAATTCAGTATATTGTTTGGGTATAACTTGTTCCCATATAAAAAATAAATACAAGTAAATTTCTCCTCATATCAAACATAAAATTAAACTCTGGAAAGATTAAAGACCTATGAAAACTACCAAAGTATCAGGATAAGATGTAAGAGAATTTTGTTTTTAAATCTTAGGATGGAGAAGATCAGCCTAAGCAAATACGTGGCAGCCATGAAGGGGCAGGCTGACTTAAACAGTATGCCAGAGGCAGGGGCAGGGCACGGGGAGAGAAGCCCAAAGCAAAGCTGTGGACTTGGAGAAGATATTTGCAACATATAAACACAAAAGAGGTAATACCATAAAATACAAAGAGCTGCTGCAAATTAATAAGAGCTAGTGCAATAGGAAATTAGATAACGGGCACTTCACAGAATACAAATGGTCCATAAATATGTGAAAATATACTAAACCTTACTAGGAATTAGACATGCAAATTAAAACAGTAAGATCGCATTATCATCAATCAGGCTAGCAAAAAAAAAAAAACAACTAAGTTTTTTATTTTAATTCCAGTATAGTTAACATACAACATTATATTAGTTTCAGGTGTACAATATAGTGATTCGGCAGTTCTGTACATTCCTCAGTGCTCGTCATGATAAGTGTAGTCTTTTTTTTTTTTAAGATTTTATTTATTTGACAGAGAGAGATAGCAAGAGCAGAAACACAAGCAAGGGGAGTGGGACAGGGAGAAGCAGGCTTCCCGCCAAGCAGGGAGCCTGATGCGGGGCTCGATCCCAGGAGATCCCAGGACCCTGGGACCATGACCTGAGCCAAAGGCAGACGCTTAATGACTGAGCCACCCAGGCGTCCCCATGATAAGTGTAGTCTTAATTCCCTTCACCTATTTCCCCCATCCCCCACCCCTCCCCTCTGGCAACCATCAGTTTAATCTCTGTATTTAAGAGTCTGTTTCTTAGTTTCTCTCTCTTTCCTTTGCCCATTTGTTTTTTTTCTTAAATTTCACATATGAGTGAAATCATAGGGTATTTGTCTTGCTCTGACTTACTTCACTTAGCATTATACTCCCTAGCTCCATCCATGTTGTTGCAAATGGCAAGATTTTATCCTTTTTTATGGCTGGGTAATATTCCTGTGTGTGTCTACACACCTCATCTTCTATATCCATTCATCTATCTATGGACACTTTGGCTATTGTCGATAATGCTGCTGTAAACATAGGGGTGCATGTGTCCCTTTGAATTAGTGTTTTTGTATTTTCTGGGTAAATAGTAGTATGACTGCTAGATCATATGGTGATTCTATTTTTAACTTTTGAGTTAAACTTTTTAGTTTAGTTTTTTTTTTTTTATTTGAGAGAGAATGAGAGAAAGCACATGAGAGGGGGGAGGGTCAGAGGGAGGAGCAGACTCCCTGCTGAGCAGGGAGTCCGATGTGGGACTCGATCCCGGGACTCCAGGATCATGACCTGAGCCGAAGGCAGTTGCTTAACCAACTGAGCCACCCAGGCGCCCTTGAGTTAAACTTTTTGAGGAACTTCCTTACTGTTGTGCAGAGTAACTACACCAGTTTGCATTCCTACTAACAGGGCAGGAGGGTTCCTTTTTCTCCACATCCTTGCCAACACTTGTTATTTCTCATGTTTTTGATTTTAGGCATTTTGACAGGTATGAGGTGACATCTCATTATAGTTTTGATTTGCATTTCCCAGAGAATGAGTGATGTTGAGCATCTTTTCATGTGTCTGTTGGCCATCTGGATGTCTTCTTTGGAGAAATGTCTATTGGTGTCTTCTGCCCATTTTTAACTGGATTGTTTTTTGGGTGGTGTTGAGTTGTAGAAGTTCTTTATATATTTTGGTTACTAAACCTTTATCAGATATGTCATTTGCAAATATCTTCTCCCATTCTATAAGCTGCCTTTTCGTTTTGTTGATTGTTTCCTTTGATGTGCAAAAGCTTTTTACTTTGATGAAGTCCCTGTAATTTATATTTGCTTTTATTTCCCTTGCCTCAGGAGACATATCTAGAAAAATATTGCTATAACTGGTGTCAGAGAAATTACTGCCAGGGATCTCTTCTAGGACTTTCATGGCTTTGGGTCTCATATTTAGATCTTTAATCCATTTTGAGTTTATTTTTGTGTATATGTAAAAAAGTGGTCCAGTTTCATTCTTTTGTATGTAGCTTGTCCAGTTTTCCCAACACCATTTGTTGAAGAGACAGTCTTTTTTCCACTGGATATTCTTCCTGCTTTGTCAAAGATAAATTGATCATAAAATTATAGGTTTATTTCTGGGTTTTCTATTGTGTTCCACTGATCTGTGTGTCTGTTTTTGTGCCAGTATTGATTACTATAGCTTTATAATATAACTTGAAGTCTGGGATTGTGATATCTCCAGTTTTGTTTTTCTTTTCCCAGATTGCTTTGGCTGTTCAGGGTCTTTTGTGGTTCCATACAAATTTTAGGGTTGTTCTAGTTCGGTGAAAAATGCTGGCAATATTTTAGTAGGGATTGCATTAAATCTGTAGGTTGCTTTGGGTGGTATATTTTAACAAGATTTGTTCTTCTGACCCATGAGCATGGAATGTCTTTCCATTTGTTTGTATCATCTTCAGTTTCTTTCATCAGTGTTTTATAGTTTTAAAAATACAGGCCATTCACCTCTTTGTTAACTTTACTCCTAGGTATTTTATTATTTTTGGTGCAATTATAAATGGGATTGGTTTTTCTTCTAAGATTTTATTTATTTATTTGACAGAGAGAGAGAGAGAACGAGCAGGGGGAGCTGCAGGCAGAGGGAGAGGGAGAAGCAGGCTCCCCACTGAGCAGGGAGCCCGACGTGGGGCTCAATCCCAGGACCCTGGGATCATGACCTGAGCCAAAAGCAGATGCTTAAATGACTGTGCCACCCAGGTGTCCCTGGGATTGTTTTCTTAATTTCTCTCTGCTTCGTTATTAGTGTATAGAAATGTAGTGGATTTCTGCACATTGATTTTGTATCCTGCAACTTGACTGACTTCATTCATCAGTTCTAGTAGTTTCTGGTGGAGTCTTTAGGGTTTTCTGTGTATAGTACCATGTCATCTGCCAATCTTGACAGCTTTACTTCTTCCTCACCGATTTGGATGCCTTTTCTTTTCATTGTCTGATTGCTGTGGCTACGACTTCCAGGACCATGTTAAATAAAAGTGGTGAGAGTGGACATTCCTGTCTTGTTCCTGAACCTCAGGGGAAACCCTCTCAGTTTTTCCCCGTTGAGTATGATGTTCCCTGTGAGGTTTTCATATATGGCCTTTATTATGTTAAGGTATGTTCCCCCTAAGCCTACTTTGTTGGTTTT
The DNA here is from genome assembly GCF_029215605.1 of Mirounga angustirostris. Taxonomy (NCBI): domain Eukaryota; kingdom Metazoa; phylum Chordata; class Mammalia; order Carnivora; family Phocidae; genus Mirounga; species Mirounga angustirostris. Next base: position 151,924,041 of record NW_026991714.1, read on the forward strand.
TTTGTTTTGTTTTGTTTTGTTTTGTTTTAACATGAATGGATACTGTACTTTGTCAAAGGCTTTTTCTACATGAATTGAAATGATCATATGGGTTTTTATCCTTTCTCTTATTGATGTGATGTATCACATGGATTTGAGAATATTGAACCACCCTTGCACCCTGGAAATAAATCCCACTTGATTGTGGTGAATGATTTTTTTAATATATCGTTAGTTTCAGTTTGCTAGTATTTTGTTGAGGATTTTTGCATCTATGTTCATCAGAGATACTGGCTTGCAGATTTCTTTTTTGAGGGGTGTCTTCATTTGGGTTTGGTATCAGGGTAATGCTGGCCTCAGAGAATGAATCTGGAAATTTTCCTTCCTCTTCTGTTTCTTGGAATAGTTTGAGAATGTTTGGTAGAATTCACCATCTGGCCCTGGGATTTGTTTGTTGGAAGTTTTTTGTTGTTGTTTTGTTTTGTTTTTTTATGGACTCAATTTCATTGCTGGTAATCCGTTTGTTCAAACTTTCTATCTCTTTCTGATTCAGTTTTAGTAGGACATATGTTTCTAGGAATTTATCCATTTCTTCTAGGTTGTCCAACTTGTTGGCATGTAATTTTTCACAGGAGATTCTTACAATTGTTTGTATTTCGGTGGTGTTGGTGGTTCTTTCTTCTCTTCCATTTGTGATTTTGAGTCTCCTGTCACTCTGATGAGTCAGGTTAGAGTTTTATCAATTTCATTCATCTCTTCAAAGAGCTAGCTCCTGGTTTCATTGATCTATTCTCTTGTTTGTTCAGTGTATATCATTTCTTTCTTTTTTTTTTTTAAGATTTTATTTATTTGACAGAGAGACACAGCGAGGGAGGGAACACAAGCAGAGGAGTGGGAGAGGGAGAAGCAGGCTTCCTGCTGAGCAGGGAACCCGATGTGGGGCTCGATCCCAGTACCCTGGGATCATGACCCGAGCTGAAGGCCGACGCTTAATGACTGAGCCACCCAGGCGCACCTATTTCTGCTCTCGATTAGCAAAAATTTTGACTAATAACAGCCTCACTAGAATATAAGTCTTTCAAGAGCAGTAAATATTTGTCTTTTGATTCATAGCTTTGTCCCCAGACCTACAACAGTGCCTGACCTCTAATAGCCACTCGATAAATGTTTTTAAGTTTTTAAAAAATTGTGCTGAAATATACATAGCATTTGTCATTTTAACTGTTTCTCAGAGCACAGCTCAGAGGTGTGGGCTACATCGCTCTGCTGTGCACCTTCCCGTGTCATCGTCTTCAGGACCTCATCGTCCTGCGCAGCCGGAACTCCGGCGCATGAAACCCTGACTTCCCGTCCCCTCCTCTTCCACCTGGTCCTGGCACCCACCACTCTACTCTCTGTGTCCGTGAATCTGACTGCTGTGGGGACCTCAGGTAAGTGGAATCATGCAGTATTTATCCTTTTATGACAACTGTGTTTAAATGAAGGAATGAATTATATATTATGAGCAAAGATAGGCAGTGAAAGATTTTTAAGTTTTTTTCCAGTTATATTGAGATATAATTGACCTGTAACATTGTAGCAGTTTGAGGTATACATGATGATTGGATGTATGTATGAATTATGAAAAGATCACCACAATAAGTTCAGTTAATGTTCATCACCTCACAGTTACAAAAAAATGCTTTTTCCTTGTAGTAAGACCTTTTAAGATCTTCCTTCTTAGCGACTGTCAAGTGTATGAACAGTAGTATTGTTAGCTGTAGTCATCATGTAAGTTACATCCCCAGAGCTCATTTATCTTATAACTTACAAAGTGAAACATTGTCGCCACCTTCAACCCAAATCCTCCAACCCCATCCCCCACCTCTGGCAACCTCAAATCTGATTTGTTTCTAGGAGTTTAGGTTTTTTTAGATTCCACATAGAAGTGAGATTATACAGTATTTGTCTTTTTCTGTCTCATTTGTTTTACTTAGCATGATTCCCTCAAGGTTCATGCATATTGTCACAAATCTTTCATTTCTGTGGCTGGGAGAGAGTATCCCATAGTGTGCGTGTATGTATGTATTATATATATCACATTTCCTTTATTCATCATCATTGGACACTTAGGTCGTTTCCATGATGTGATGTGGCCATTGCAAATACACTGCAGTGAACATGGGGGTGCAGATATCCCTTTGGGAGAGTGATGTCATTTCCTTGGGATGTATACCCAGAAGTGGAAAAGGTAACTCATGTGGTCATTCTATTTTTATTTCTTTGAAGACTCTCCATACTGTTTTCCTTAGTAGCTGCACCAGTTTGCATTCCCACCAGCTATGCAATGAGGGGTCCTCTTTCTCCTTGGCCTGGAGAGCATCTCTTATCTTTCATCTTCCATAACAGCTGTCCTAAAAGGCATGAGGTGACATCTCATGATGGTTTTGGTGTGCATTTCCCTGGTAACTAGTGATGTTGAGCACCTTTTCATGTACCTGTTGGCCATTTGAATATCTTTGGGAAAATGTTTCAGGATTTTTCCTCTTTTATAATTGGATTTTCTTTTTTGCTATTGAATTTTATGTATTGCTTATATATTTGGACATTAAGCCTTATCAGATGGGTGGTTTGCAAACTTTTTCTCCCATTCTGTAAGTTGCCTTTTCACTTTGTAGATGTTGCCTTGTCGCTTTGTTGATGGTTTCTTTTGCTGTGCAGAAGCTTTTTAGCTTGATGTGGACCCCTGTGTTTATTTATTTTTTTATTTTTAAGGATTTTATTTATTTGAGAGAAAGAGCGCACAAGTTGGATGGGAAGGCAGAAGGAGAAGCAGTCTCCCCACTGAGCAGGGAGCCTCCCAGGTGCCTCTATATTTTATTTTGTTCTTTGTGTTTTAGTTGTCCTATCCAAAAACCTGCCAAACCCATTTCAAAGAGCTCTTTCCCGTTTTTTTCTGAGAGTTTTATGGCTTCAGATACTACAGTAAGTCTTTAATCAAACACTCTGAGTTAATTTTTATAAGTGGTGTAAGATAGAGGTCCAATTTGATTCTTTTACATGTGAATTTCTAATTTTCCCAGCACCATTTACTGAAAAGAGTGTATTTTCTCCAATGCGTGTTCTTGGCTTCCTTGTCAAATATTAGTTGACAGAACATGCACGGGTTATTTCTGGGCTCTCCATTCTGTTGCCTTGGTCTGTGTGTCTGTTTCTGTTCCAGTACTATATTGTTTTCATTACTATAGCTTTGTAATACAATTTGAAATCAGGATGGGTGATGTCTCCAACTTTGTTCTTTCTCTGGGTTGCTTTGGCTATTCAGGATCTTTTGATTCCATACAAATTTTTGGATTGTTTGTTCTAGTTCTGTGAAAAGTGCTGTTGGGATTTGGATAGGGATTGCACTGAATCTGAAGATGGCTTTGGGTAGTATGGACATTTTTATAGTATTAATTCTTCTAATCCATGCACATGGGATATCTTTTCAATTATTTGTGTTTTCATTTTCTTTCATCAATGTCTTATAATTTTCAGTGTAGAGATATTTCTCCTCCTCAGTTAAATTTATTCCAAAGTATTTTATTGTTTTTGATGCTAGTGTTAATAGGATTGTTTTCTTTCTTTTTCAGATAATTTTTGTTAGTTAATAGAAACAGTACTGGTTTTTGTATATTGATTTTTGTATCTTGCAACTTTACTGAACTTAGTGATTGAATTTGATAGTTTTGGTGGAACTTAGGATTCTCTCTATATAAAATCATGTCATCTGCAAATAGAGACAATTTTGCTTCTTTCTTTCCAATTCTGATGCCTTTTATTTCTTTTTCTTAACCTGATTTCTCTGGCCAGCACTTTCAGAAATAGATATTTTCCTACATGCTGGTGAAGAGACCATTTGGCAATACCTAACCCAAATTTAAAGTTCATGTTTAAAAGTGAACTAACAATTTTACTTCAGGAGCAATTCCTTACAAAAAATACTGATCTGTGCACAAATATACAAATTACAAGCATGTTCTTTGTAGCACTTCTTTTTTTTAAGATTTTATTTATTTGTCAGAGAGAGAGAGAGAGAGGGAGAGAGAGCACAAGCAGGGGCAGAGGCAGAGGGAGAAGCAGTCTCCCCGCTGAGCAGGGAGACAGACTCAGGGCTCAATCCCAGGACGCTGGGATCATGACCTGAGCCGAAGGCAGACGCTTAACTGACTGAGCCACCCAGGTGCCCCTGTAGCACTTCTCAGTGTAAATTTTTTGTTGAAGGAAAACATTTGTACAGAGGAGTTCAGGAATCATAAGCATTGAGCTCTCTGGGGTTTTACAAAGAGAATATACCAGGATCCCACCTACCTTCTCTTAGTCACTAATACCCCACCCAAGGGAACCTCAATTCTGACTTTGACACTGATTCCTTTTGCCATTTTTGACCTGTATATAAATGGTAATCACATAGTGTGTTCTTTTTTATGTCTGGCTTTTTTCAGTTGACATTGTTAAGTGAGATTGATCCATGTGAGTGCATGTAGTAATAAGAAACGTGCTCTCATTGTCATCTAAAATATTTACATTGTATGAATATGCCACAATTTCATTTATTCGTTTTACTATTGACGGACATGTTTCCATCTGGGGGCTTTTAAAAATAGTGCTATTCATGGAAACTTCTGGAAGTGACGGATATGTCCATTACCTTGATTGTGGTGATGGTTTAATGGGTGCATATATATGTCCAAACCATCAAATTCCATACGTTAAATATGTATACTTTTTTGCATGTCAGTTATACCTCCATGAAGCTGTTAAAAAATAGTGCTGCTATTAGCATTTTTGTTGGTGTGATTTAGTAAATATTCATACATACTGCTGTTGGGTGTAAAGTTAGCCCTGGGATTGCCGAGTCGTAATGTGCAGCTTTAGTAGGTACTGCCAAGGAACTGACAAAAATAGTTGTACCAATTGGTACTCCCACCAGCTGTGTGTGAGTGTTCCTTCCGGTCTACGCATTTGCCAAAATATGATATGGCCTGATTTATCATAGTTAGCCATTCTAGTGGAGGTGTGATGGTACCTCTTTGTGGTTTCTTTTTCATAATCCTGGTAATTAATGAACTTTAGCATCTTTTTTGTATTTATTGGTTATTAGGATATCTGGATTTCTGTGAATTGCCTGTTTAAGTATTTTGTCCTTTTTTAAATTAAGCTATTTTTTCTTATTGATATGCAGGGTTTCTTTATATTCTGATGAGTTCTTTGTCAGATATATATCTTGCAAGTATCTCCTTCCAGTCCATGGCTTGCTTTTTCATTCTGTTGAAGGTATTGTTTTAAGGAACAGAATTTCTTAATTTTTTATTTTATGGTTGAAGCTTTTTGTGTCCTATTTAATATAGGTTTGCCTGGTACATTTATAAACATATTCTCCTGTGTTTCCTTCTAAAAATTTTATCTTTCACATTCAGCCACGCATCTGTCTGGACTTGAGTTTTATGTGTGGTGTGAGATAGGGGTTAAACTTTATTTTGTACAAGAGACTTAGCCACTTGTTGGCCCAGCCTCACCTGGTCATGTGTGGGTCTGTTTCTGGATTCTACATCCCATTTGATTGGACATTGAACTATCCTTGCATCAATAACACTCTGTTTTAATTATAGTTATAAAGTAAGTCTTGATATTTGGTGGTCTAAGTTTTCCAGTTTTGTCTTTCATCAAGATTATTGACTATCCTTGGCTATCTGCCTGCCCATATAACTTTTAGATTCAGCTTGTTAATTTCCACAACACTAAACCTGATGATATTTTTATGGTGTTTAACCTACAGGTCAATTTTGGGAAATTTTACTTTATTAAGTTTTTAAACCCACAAACAGAGTATATCCCTCCAATTATTTAGACCTTTACATTTTTTCTCAATTCTTTTTTGTGGTCTTCAGTGCGCCAGTATTGAACAATTTCTATTCAATTTATTCCTAGATATTTGATATTCTGCTACTTTTGTAAATGGTATCTTTCTTTAAAAATGGTATCTTTAAAATTTTTATCATATATTTTTTGTTGCTATACCATTAGTTTTAATAGCAAAGAATATGAAATTTTCCAATGGGGGGCCGATTAAATCATTGCACTTTTTCTCTACAGCTACTAGGATACATGGGGTGGATTCCCATGTACCAGCAGGAGGAGATTATTGGTGGAACATGATGCTGAACATATAAAAGTCATGCTCTGTGTGTTACAGTTTTTTAACTACATGGAAATGTGTATCTATTTGTAAAGTCCTTAGAACAAGGTCTAGAAAGATTGACAGCCACTGGGTAACAGTGTATCACCGGGGAAGAGGAGGGGTTGAGGCAAAGCTGGGATGAAGGAGGATTATCTTTGTCCTTCCTATCCATGTTTATAGCCTTTATTTTTACAAGCTTGGATTACAAGAGACCAAGTAAAAATGGACTATTATCTGTTTAATGCCTCTCTCGCTTTTGGCCCAGGACCTGGCCCATAGCGAGACCTCCACAAATACTCCAAATGGAGCTGACATTCTGGTGCTCACTTGGCCTCCGGGGAGGCCATGGGTCTAATGCAGGAGTTCTTCCCTTGTTCTGCTGCTTTGAAGATTATATATTATAGACTAACACAAAAAATAGGCGCTATGGAGCGAAACCATGCAAGATAATGAACACTGAGCCCTCCAGGGCTGACGTGGAGTGATATTAAGCCACATATCCTGAGCCTCAATCCAGGGGTTTGGTTGCAAGCGCTGGGGATGCTGAGGCTGCAGCAAGTGTCCAAGCAGACAAGTCCCCTCCTCAAAGGGCTTCTGGTCTCGTGGATGACAGGACAGATGCTGCTTAAGGAAAGTTTCGGCTTTATTAAACGGTGCAGGTGCTGAGGAGAAAAACTGAATAGAAGAGAGGGGGAAGGCATCTGGGTGGTAGTTAGGGTATGGGTGTTAATTTTAGAGGGAGCCAGCAGGGACACCTCCCTGGGAAGGGGGCACAAGACCTGGGTGGGGGAAGCACAGCAAATGCTTTTGCAGAAGAGGGCTCCAGGGAGAGGGAACAGTGGGTACGGAGCCTCGGGCAGGAGTCTATGTTCGTGGACCGTGAAGTAACCCGTGTCCTGGAGCCGAGGCAGAGGGGGAGGGGACTGTGGAGTGGACTGTGTCCATCCTGGTGGCCGGTGGGAGAAATCTGGAGGGGGCTGCAGTGAAGGTGGTCTGCCCTAACTTGGAGGAGCCTCTGGCTGCCGTGCTGAGGAGGTCAGCTGGGGCAGGAGGGAAAGCCATGGGACGCACGGGGCGCTGGGACCTTGAGCCAGGAAAACAGGTGTGGTTCAGACCAGGGGGGCGGAAGTGCGATCGCATATCCAACTTAGTAAGATAACAAGTTTTGAAGACATTTAAGAAACAGAACAATGACATTTAAAAGGTGGGAGTATATTCTGGAATGTTCAGCAAATAATGAAACCACTTTAAAAAGCCATCCTCAAAGGCTTCTTCTTCCCTTCAAGGAAAATTTAACTCTGGAAATGAGCTTAGATGAGGAACCCCGTGTATGTCTGTTCCACGGGGGACCAAGGGCAGCCTCAGAACGGCCCCGACAGAGTTCAGGCTGGGGCTGGGGCAGGCTGGCCCAGCCGGGGCCATGTGAGGGCCCAGCTGCACCCACATCTCCTCACTCCAGGTGGGACCCAGGCCGTGAGCAGAACTTTGTGGCCTGGAGATGCTGAGTAGGGGCCTATGTGACCCCTACTTCTACTCCATCTTGTGGGCAGAGATCCTGGGAGCAGAGGGGAGGAAGACCCTTGCCTCGCTTAGGGCAGAGCGCGGAACGCCAATGGCTCTGACAGACTGACCTGGGACTCCAGTCCCAGCAACTTTCTCAAGGAAATACAGTTTCCTCTGAAAACCAAATGCCTTAGGAGTAATTCTCCATGAAATGTTGATTTTTTTATTTTTGTTTTGATAAAACCACAGGACTTTTTTATAACAGCTTTATGGAGAAATAATTCACATACCTTAAAATTTACCTGTTTAATATGTACGATTCAGTGGTTTTGACCACAGTCGATTTTAGAACGTTGTTAGCACCTCAGAAAGATTCTCCCCTCATGTTTCTTTAGCTGTCACCCCACTTCCCCCATGTTTCCCCTCTGTAAGCAACCACTAATCTATTTTCTGTCTCAGTGGATTTGCCATCTCTGGATGTTGAGTATAAATGGAAACTTGGCTTTTGGGGATCAGCTTCCTTCACTTAGCATAATGTTTTCAAAGTTCATCCACATTGTGGTTCATCCATGTTCCCTTTATAACTGAATAGTATTCCATCGTATGGATCCCCCAAATTTTTAAAGTCCATTCATAATGGACATTTGGTTATTTCTACCTTTTGATTATTATAATGCTGTTATAAACATTCGTGGGCAAGTTTCTGTGTGAACATAGATTTTCATCTCTTAGGTGTATAACTAGGACTAGAAATCCTGGACCCCATGGTAGCGGTTTAACCACATGAGAAACTGCTGGTCTACTGAAAGTGACTCTATCGTTCCCTCCGTCCACCCGCAGGTGCATGAGGTCAGGCGTCTCCACCCCTCACAGCACTGGCTATGGTCGGACTGGCTGATCGTAGCTGTCCTGGTGGGCGTGAAGGGCATCTTACTGTGGCTTTGATTTACATCCCCCTGATGACTGATGATGTGGAGCATCTTTTCATGTGCTTGGTGGCCATGTGTGTGTTTTCTTTAAAGAAATGTCTCTTTCTGATCATTTGACCATTTCTAAATGGAGTCATATGTCTTCTTACTGGTTGTGTTTGCAAGTGTTCTTTATATATTCGAGATGCAGGCCCTTTATCAGATACATGATTTTCAAATAGTTTCTCCCATTCTGTGGGCTGATTTTGATAATGTCTTTGAAACATAGATATTTTCAGTTTTGATGAAGACCAGTTTCTGTTTTTACTTTTATGATTCATGCTTTTGGTGTCAAAGCTAAATGTGCACCAGATCCAATGCATCACTCACAGTTGCCAATTTATGAGACATCTGTTGTCAAATCTAAAATCCTGAAGGCAGCCCTGTGTGTTCTCTTAGTTTTACCATCTTAGCTCTTACATTTAGGTCCTTGATCCATTTTAAGTTAACCTTGTGTGTGGTGTGGGTAAGAGTCCAGCTCTATTCCCTTGCTTGTAACTCTGCAAGTGTTCAGCACTGTTTGGTGAGGAGACTGTTCTCTTCCCCTTGAACGGCCCTGGCACCCTTGTCAAAAACCGGCTGACCATAAATACACAGGATCACTTCTGGACTCTCAGTTCTGTTCCACGGATCTGGCCATGTACCCTACGCCAGGACGACACTGTCTTGATTTCTTTTTCTTTGCAGTAAGTTTTGAAATCAAAGTGGAGTCCTCTGACTTTGTTCTTCTTTTATGAGATTGTTTATTCTGGGTCCTGTGCGCTAGCATCTGAGTTCCAGGATCAGCTCGTCAGTTTCTACAAAGAGCCAGCTGCGATTCCGATAGGGATTGCTTCGAATCTGGATATCAATTGGGAAACACTGTCATCTTAACGATAAACCATCTTCCAATCATGAACATGTGATGTTCTCCCATTTATTTAGGTCTTCTTTAATTCCTTTCGATAATAAAACCACAGGTCTTCTTGAAAGCCTCTGGAGCGCTTGAGTGATCAGCGCTGATCTGATACAAAGTGCAAAGTCTCCACCTGTCTAAGCAGTTAGATGGAGGGGAGCAGGGTTTGGGCTTTGTCCTACCCCGTGAGGGAGCCTCCTGCCTCCTGCATGTTGCAGCGCTCACCAGCATGCCCAGGCAGGTGGGGGCTCTTCGCTCCGTCTCCTTGCTACTTCAGTTCAGAGGCCCTGGATATTCTCCTGACTTTGACCCTCCATCCCTGAACACTGTCCTCGCCTCTTCACAGCCAGGGAGCCCTATCTTAGGGTGCCCGGCCATCCTGATTTGCACTCACATGTGTGAGGGAGTCACTTTATTTGGCATACGTCTATCCACTTCACTCAGCCCACCTTACTGAAAAGGCCCCCCATTTGCCACTGCACTGCTATGTCAACTGTGTTATCAGTCAGGGGACTGTGTGGACGGACCTGCTTCTGGACTCTGCTTCCTGAAGTTGTTTTATATTCTTGCTCTAACACCAAGTGGTATTACTTACTGTGGCCCCATAAGGAACTTTGTTAGGGACGGAACAGGTGTGCCCCCAAATCCAAATGTTGAAGCCCTACCCCACAACATGATGGGAGGTGATGAGGTTTAAATGAGATCCTGGGTGGGGCCCCATGATGGGAGTCAAGCCCTCATAAGAGCTTGAAGCCCTTCTTCTCTCTGCGTGGTGAGAAGGTCGCCGTCCGCAAGCCAGGGAGAGAGCCCTCACCAAGAACCAGATCTGCCAGCACCTGGATCTGGGGCTCCCCAGCCTCCGGGACCGGCAGAAACCAAGGGGTGCTGTTTGAGCCCCCCTGGGGTGTGGGATTGTGTCGCAGCTACCCAAACTGAGTAAGACGGTGGTTCAAGACCCCAGGCTTCCCACTCGGTCAAGATTGCTGGGGCTTCTCGTGGTCGTTTACAATTCCATGTAGACTTCGGAATCAGCTTCTCAGCTTCAGGAAAGGAGCTGCACTGAGATTGAGACAGAGTCCAGGGGTCATTTTAGGGAGAATCGGCATCTTTTCAACATGTAATTTTTCAACCCACGAAAGTGTTCTATGCCTCCATTTCTTAAGATTTTAAACATTTCTCAACAATTGTAAGGTTTCCTGGGAAGACATCTCACATAACATTGGTAGCTTTCTTCCTGGGTATTGGGTATTATTCATGGTGTTATAAATGGTGTACTTTTTTTAAATTCCTACTGTTACAAAAATACAGTTGTATGTGGACCTTGTATTCATCAGTCTTACTAAATTCCACTTACTGAACTTAATACTTTTTAAGTTCTTTTGGATTTTCTCAGGACACTAATTTTATTATTTTATTATTTTTTTTCTTTCAAGATTTTGTTTAACTTGTAGTTAGCTAACATATCGTGTAGTTTTCTCCCTCGTTTGGTCAGTAATTATTTGGTCACTAGCAGCAAAAATCCCTGCAAGGAAGTTCAGGTAAACGTGAAGTCAGTATCAGGCCTCAAGGACGCTGCACTTCACAGTAGCCTCTCCCTTGGGCTCTGCCTCCCTGGGACCCCATGGCCCTGGGCTCCCCAGTCCGCCCTGTCTGAGCCCCGAATGACTGCCCGCGTCAGTCTCCATGACCCTGCAGCACCAGCACCCCGCTACCTCTGGGTGTCCTCTAGAAGCTTCCACCTCCCAGACACACCACGTAGTGATCCCACTGTCATTCTACTATTTTTTCCAAATATATATTATTCTATAATATTCTATATATTATATATTTATTTATATATATTATAAGAGAAACTTATAATTTTGAATTATCTTATATACCCAGTGTTATGTGCCTGCCTCACCTTAAATTTGTATCATTAGTATTTACCATTTTATTAAATATACTTTAAAAGCATGATCTTAATGGCTTAGTAGAATATATAATATTCTATTATATGGCTATACCGTAATTCAATTAACAATTCCTATTTTCTGGTATTTGGGTTCTTTCCAGTTTTTTAAATACATATTACTGCAGCGAACAGTCTTGTACTTGAATCTTGCCTAATCTCTGATTATTTCCTTAAGATTGATTCCTCAAAGTGGAATTAGTGGGTCAAAGGATATGAACATTGTTAAGTCTCTTGATATAATGTCAAATTGATTTCCAGAAGGCTTTACCAATTTACTCTTCTATCGACAACTCTAAGAATGCCCATTTCTCCATCAACAGGATTGAGTATTAGCTTTTAAGTAAAATCTTTTCTAATTTAATAGATGAAAAAAATTTCATCTCATTATTTTGATGTGCATTTTTAAGTAAGGTTGAATATATTTTCCTAAACTTATCAATCACTTGTATTGTTCCCTTGTGAATTGACTGTGAATTTGCCTGTTTTTCTTCAGGGTATCTGGTCTTATTGATTTGCAAAAGCTCATTGTATATTGAGATATAAACCCTTTGTTGTCATTGTTGCAAGTTTCTTTCTGTCTCTCCCGGTGGCCCCAGGCCCAGCCCAGGTTCTGCTGTCCGCAGTAATGGTGCAGGGCTTGTCTCTGGTAGCTGGAAACGCAAGTTGTGCTCAGCTAGGCGCCCTGCCCTGTCAGTTGAGGGGGCTGTCTGTAGCCTTCAGCGCGGTGGTGGGAGAGGTCTGATGGGGCAGCGGGCGGATGCCCGGGATGCCCGAGTTCCCCTCTGACGCTTCTGTTCTTTTCCGGCCGACACCTCTGACTTTGTGGTTGCTCATTCTGATCCTGCTAGCCAAACCACTGGTGATCTTCTTTTCCTCGCTTTCTCCCGCATCCTGCCCCTCTGCTGGCCATGACAGAAGCCTTGGCAGAGCCCTGCCTGGGGCTGGGGCGTTGGCCGGTGGCGCAGGCCTCACAGCCCCGTCCCTCTGGCACTGCCTCAGTGCCCCTTCCTGCCCCATCCCTGCACCATGTGAAGGGCTCCCACACTCAGCTTTCACTGCAGACGCCATGTGCACTCCAGGGGCGCCCCGTGTGCATGGGCATCCTGTTCTCCCCGGCCCCATGTGGACCACATGGTGACCCGAGGATGCTGGTGGAGAAGCACTAGGGAAACAGCTCCTTTGAGGCCCCCTCATTTGTTGCAAAGGCCCTGGGGAGGAACCTCTCTGCCTTCAGTTTTGGAATCATGGTCCTGTGACATTGGTTGTGTCCAGAAGCAAGGCCGCGCAGAGCTTCAGCTGACGATGGCTGCACAAGCCAGTTTCCCTCTCATGGTCTGGCTGAGTCAAGCCCTGGGGGCGGCATGTGTCCTCCCTGAGCTTGCTTGGAACCTTCCCAGGGAGGTGTGGTGGTTCTCCTTCCATCCACACGGTCAGTCTCTCTCACTCTCTCAGCATCCCCCTCCCCTGCCCAAGGTATCTGAAACCCAAGTCAGTGGGAAGGCAAGAATGGGCGATCAGAGACTTCATTTAGCCTCTAGCCCTGGGCCTTCCAGCCCTGTGACTTTGGGCTGGCCATGTAGCCTCTCTGAATGGCAGTTTGGTCACCTACGAGGAGGAACGGGCTCCGTGGGACTGCTAAAATGACCTGCAAACCCCCCCATGGCAAGTGTGCATGGGGTGTGGTGCTTGTTTGCTCTTCAGAAATGCGTGGGCTGCTCAACTCACTTTAGAGCTTATGTTTTAAAAGGGAGTCTCCAAGGATTCTTGAATCAGGAGTGATGTTCACTCTCCTCCTGAAATAGTGCCTACCCTGATCTCGCCCTGGGCTGTGCCTTGTGACCTGGGCTGGGAGTCCCAGTGTAGGACGAGAAGCTGAGGAAGGCATGGCTGTGTCTTGTCTTCAAGAAGCTCAGAGTCCACCCAGGGTAGGACGGGAGAACCCTGGGAGGCCAGCAACTGGTGGCCTTGGGAAGCTCCCAGGTTTGATGGGCACACAGGGAAGGCCCCCTCAGCTGGCCTGGGAGAAAGGGCAGTCCTGCCCAGGAGCCAGTGTTTGGGCTGAGTAAGAGTTGGCCGTGTTTCCTCTTCGCCCCAGATCACAAGCTGCGGTGTATGAGGCCTGGATGTTCCCCATGGCCCCCGCGGGTGTGGCACAGAGCCGATTCAGGACGTGGGTGGGTATGAACCAAAACTTACTGCAGTTCCAAGAGAACGTGTCTCTGTTGGCCCTCTGTGGATCGTGAGTGCGGACCTCACCATCCCTGTGAGTTCTACCAAGGACCATGGGCGTCCCCAGGTCATGCCACAGCTGGGTCCCGAGCTGAATGGTACCCATTTGTGTGATGGGTTCACTTTGCCAGGCCAGGGCGGGGTGGCGGGGGGAGAGTCAGAACCGTGTCTGAGTCTGCATGCGCGTCAGGGGCTGGGAGCCGTGTGCACGCTGGCTCCCAGCACCAGACTGGCAACTTGCTCTCTGTGAAACTGGGAAATGACAAATGACCAAAAAATCAATTTGTAATCTGATTGGAGGTTTTTGATTTCCTCTGATGAGTTTAAATTTCATTAAAAGCAACCTTATTCCAACATAAAAGGAATCCTTGAAGGGTAAAACAGGGGATTGTCTCACTGAGTATAAAGCCTCCTGACTCTTTTGTGTGATTTATTCATCGCATTAATTGTGAGGGCCAACCTGTGGTGTCCGTTGGCAGCTGGGCCCTTATCAGGGCCTGGGATCGGCCGGGCGCGCTCAGAGCACAAGGACTCACATTCAAAACTCGCTCTTTGGCATATTGACACTTGAGTTATCAACAACTCTTATTATCTGCTGGGAGGGAGCTCGCAGCTCGTGGGGACAGAAGCAGCTACAAATCGCTGCCACAGCCGCCCCTCTGCATTCTCTTAATTGTATGTATTCTCTGGAAAAAATGATCACCGTGGCCTCTTGTCTTGATGAGAAATTGACATTTTCAGAGGACCTCTTTGGGTGCTCCCAGCGAGGAGATAAGGCTGAGTTGTTTTAAAGGAGAACAGCCTTTCTTCCCTTTCAGCTCCCTCCCCTTTCCCTCTTTATTGCTCTCAGTGACCCACTTGATGAGTATGGATTTCATGAGGTCTTTTTCAGCATTTGAACTATAAAAGGTTCAGAATGACACCACCCCTTATAGACAAAAGATAACCTTGCCCTTTGAATATATCGATTCTTTATTAACTAGGCTGTTTAATGCAATGAAATGAGGCATTAGATGGAAGCCCATTTCAAGTGCTTTGAATAATCTTTAAAAGCTTGAAAGACCTTAAAAGGCAGCCCGACAATAATTGGCATACATTTGGAGAGAATGCAGTTCTTGCTTCTGATTCGAAACACAAACATGAAACAATTTCTCCCCAGGTTGTAGGACCCTGGTGAGCCAGCTCCGGGGAGCACCCCCCCCCCCCCCCCGCTGCCCAGGCTGGTACTTCCGGCACCATCTTCAAGTGGGGAAGGAGGGGACTTTGGTCCCCAGCGGGCCCCCCCACCAGCACCTCGGGAAGGACCCCGGGGGGGATGGGCGGGAGGGTGGGCAGCCAGCATCCTTGTACCCCGAGAGCCTCTTTTTTCCTTTGCTATCTCTTTAAGGCTGAGACAAAAATGCAGCCAAAGCAACCTGATTGCCATTGACAGGAGAAAAAGGTATTCACAAGTTTCTTTATGTTTTGAATAATTGTTTCCTGTTTTGCTCAGCAGAACAAGTAATTAAGATGACATTTGTGAGTACTAATTTGGATCACACTTACGTGTATGTGTTACAGAGCTGCAAGCCAAAACATGCAAAACCAGCCTTTCATTGAGGAGCAAGTGAAAAATCCAGAATGAGCTGGAAGGGGCGTGCCGAGAATCCGCAGGAGCTGAGCTTGCTCGTGTAAATTAGAGCCCCAGGGCTGAGGGCGGCTCTCATGAGCTTTGGTGCCTTTGGCCGCCCCACCATGCTGCCCACCACCCCTGCCCCCCGCCCCAGGCAGAGCGCGGAGGCGGCTCAGAGGGTCTGTGTTGCCACTGCCGTGGGCCCCGGGTTGGTGATGGCGTCCCCCATGTCAGACGCCAGCCGGCACCACCGTCTGGGCCCCTGGTGTCCGGCCGCCTGCCGGGAGCCTGACGCTGCTTCTCGCCCCAATGCGCTGGGTGGGGTCGGTGGGAGGAGTGGGTGTCGGACGCGGCCCGAGCACTTGCTCGCGACCTGGCGAGCCCCCCGGCTTGGAAGCAGTGGCGGGAGCGCCGGGGGTGGGGAGCTCGTGGCTGGTTAATCGCCACGGTGCTGCTGTGGCCTGCGTGTCCCACACAGAGTCGTGTACAGCTGCTTGGAGGGCAGCCTGCGGACAGACGGCCCCTCTGGGCCCCGGGCCATCCCAGGACCTGGAAGAAGTGCTCTAGGCCGGGTAGAGGAGCCGTTCGAGGACTGAGAACTTCGTAGAAAGGTTCTTCCATGAATTACTGTATCTGGGCCAAGATACAGCCCTGGGGCCCAGGGTGTGCAAAGGAACACCACCCCCCCACCCCCCCACCACCAACCCAGTGTACCTTGTGCACGCCTTCTGCCACTCGTTGTAGTCAAAACAGATAAAATTACCCAAAGTGAAATTCACAGACGAGAAATACTTTAATTAAATATTGTGTAAAATGAACATTTTTATACAGTTAAATATCTGAAAAAATGTACAGATAAAACAATCTTATTGTAGGGTCTTTAACAGTAAAATCTACCATTTAGTGAAGCGCTCGATTTTGAGACAATGAAGCGATGAGGGGCATTGACTAATCTAAAACACAAACCGAGTGCAGGGATGAGGAAACTTGCAAACGTTCTTAACATGTACACGTGAGCTTGTTTTTAGATCAAACCCTTACTTATACAAAATAAAACGGAGGCAATTTAGTTCCAAAGTGACTTCTCAGGCTTTCCCACGTAGCTAAGCCTTAGCGGTCAAAGGGACGGACTGTGACCCACCTGACCACCGGGAACATTCTGCTTCTTTTATTTAGTCCCTTGAATGAACACTTTCCTAAGTTGTGCATGGTTTTGTTTTTTGTTTTTTCTTTTTTGTCAAGAAAGTTTTTTAAAGTCCCTCCTTTTTGTTTTAAATCTGATTTCTGCTGCAATTTGCAAAACATTTGCTGTGCTGTGTCTGCAAAGCAGTTAACACAAAGGGGAAAGACTGACCCTCCTGGTCTCACTGTGGGTTTGGCACGAACAGGCACAGGATCTGAAGGAGGTCATTCCGGTTTAAAAAGTACAGACGGTGCTGTTGGGTCTGACCACAAAAAAAGTATTGTTTTAAAAAAAAAAGTTAAAAACCAGCGGTGATTTTGGTTCTCCCTGAAACCTCTCTGAATCCTAGGTGGGCCCGGGAGGACACACAACGCAGCAGAATCAGACGCAGAAAGGAGCGACACATGGAACACCAGGTTTGTGCTTTTGTTTGTGTGTGTGTGTGTGTGTGTGTGTTACACCGTAAATCTCCAAATGAAATATCGATTAACAATTGTGTCATGAGCCTGTGATAAAATAGCACAAAGGTTCTTTAAAGAAGTCCACTTTTAAGGCATCAGAGAAGTTAATGTGGCAAACATTTTAATTAAAACATCAGAAGTAAATTTTATTTTAAACTTTAGGCCTCTGAATTTTTCCAGTAAACACAGTTCAGCTATGTGGCAAAGTCATGGGTGGCAGCTAAAATGACTTTTTACATTCTACAGAAAAATAAGGACACAGCCCCAAACGGTGTCCCCTCTTCGTTGCTGTTCCACATGCACAGAATCTACTAGGATTTGTCACAGCTGAGTGGCACCGTTTTGTTTTGACTATACAACGAACTTTTTTTCAAAAGTATTTGTTCAGATAACTTAAAAATAATATAAAAATAAACAATGAATTTGACTTTTCCTCAAAATAAAAAAAAAAGGGAAAAGAAGGATGGAAAGTCTAAACAAAAGCAAATCTTTGAAGTACAAATGAAATGCAAGGACACTGGTTCGCTTTAACAAAACAGGTCAAAGAGACAGCTCTGGGCTTAGTGCTCTTCCCAACACCAGGCCACGATCCAAAACCAATACAGACAAGAAAAAGGAAATGGCAGGAAAAGCAATGTACAAAATTTCAAAGATAAATACAATATTTATAATCGATATGTTACAAAAGAAAGTCCCTTAGCAACTGTAGGTGTTCATGGAAAAGTGTTGAATGGAGACCATTTTATTCCTTATGAGACACATAAGGAAGAAAACGTGTTTTGTTTTTTTTTTCTAAATATTTAAGTGGATCTGAAAAAAATTCAAGACAAGTGTATAAATATTTAGCTACAACTTTGGCAAAATCACAAAAGTCTACAATTTTATAACCACATACAAAACACATTAGGGAAGAAGGAGCTAGAAGTCAAAAGGACAATTTCTGGTACAAGAAACATGGACCTCACAGTAGCCTAAGAATGCAATAGTATACAGTGCTAGCAAAAGTTGAAAAAATGTTGCAGATCACACTTGCTTAACAGGAAGCTCTAGCAGTGGGAGAATATTTTAACCAACAGACAGTAGCATATTTTTTTTTCTGTCAGTGTGCTTGTTGAAGGCAAGAGAATTCAATATCAAAGTTACAATTTCTAACTACAATAAGTTACAAAGTTTCATTTCATTAAGATGAAGTTAAGCAATGATAAACCCACCCTCCCTCCCTGCCACCCCGAATTCTCCTAGTCACGTAGTCCTCCTTTCTTCCAGTTCGATGGCTCACACCTCCTTGGCCCCTTTTTTTTTTTTCACCACAAAAAAATATTTCACATTATAGAGATACACAACCATTGTGAATCTAAGTATGAGCACAGAAAAATGTTTGGAGGCATTTTTCATCAGTGTTTCATGATAATCAAAATGGTGCATTCACAAAGTTTCTCCCAACACATAGCAAGTACTAGACATAGCGAAGACGGAGTCAGAAACTTTATACAAAATAGGCGTCGCTTTGTTTTCCTTAGTCTTCAGGACTGAGAAATGTGAAAATATGAGAAAAGTTCAGTCAATAAAATGGAATTGTTCATGAAGAAGTAGGCTGTTTGCATGTTGATTCTTAATAGTTTAAATAAAATCTTTAAACAAAGTCTCTTGTAGCATTTCCACCGCGGCTGATGTGTTTGCAGACAATGGCTTCAGCAGCAGCTCATATATACTAAACGTGTCCCCTGAAGTCCGTCCTTGGGTGCTGGGTGCTGCGGGAGGGAAGGCGAGCCCCTCACATCGGCGGGACTACCAGCCCAGACATAGCTGAAAGAGAGAGCGCAGCAGGTTACTGGGCCGCCCCTCTCGCGGCCGGGCGGCCTTCGCCTGGGGCTTGACTCAACGGTGACGTGGGGCGTGCGCCGCGCCCACTAACCAGCCGTGGGCTTGGTCAAGGCGCGGGGGGGGGGCCTCTACCTCACGGGACCGGGGTACGTGTGGGGACAACCCCCCCCCCCGACCTCTCACGCTGCAGCCCTCCTCAGAGACTTCCTCTGGAAGGGAACGGCTCTGGCCATCGTGCGCAGAAGGCTGCCGCCTCCCACAGGTCTCGGTGGCTTGTTTATAGCAGACGGAGGCCCAGACTCCCCAGAGGCCACCTCTGTGGACAGATGTGAACCAACCTGGTCACGCCTGTGACGCCAGCCGGGGCCGGCCCGCAGGCCCGGTGGGACCCGGGCGCCGCGCTCACTCCCTCCGTGAAAACTGGATGTGCCTCAGTTTCCCCCTCTGCTCTCAGCCCTTGCCTCTGACCTTCTTCTGACTGTTCCGTATCGTAATGGTGAGTCACGGGCTCTCCAGGAGCAAAGCCGCTCACAGCCCAGCTGCCCTGCCCTCTCAAGGCCAAGGCCCCGAAGAGACCCCAGTCACAGCCCCGCCTCAGGGCGCTCTTTCGGCCCCTCTCGGAATAAGAAACTCGGTGCTAAAACGCCAAGCGCAGCGGACGCTTTCCAGTGAACTCCTGGTATGAATATGATTTAAAATCTTTTAACTTTAGTGTTGTTTAATTTTTGTCAGAATGATCATTCTCATTAATTGATGTAGAACATATTCATACGTTTGTTCACGTAGTGATGTGAGCTTCAGTTTCCCAGTTCATTAATTCCAACAGTCTTAACTCCTCTCCGACTCACCGTTACAACGTTATGGTTTTGGCAGACCCGCGTGGGTACACGCTGCCCAGGCAGCACCGTGCTCCCGTGGGCCTCCGCGCCGTGCGGACGGTGGCCGGGCCGTGGCACCTGGCCACCACCGGGCCCGCAAGCAGCTCTGGGCTGGGGGCCGCGGGGGCGGGCCCGCAGGCCGGTCGGCGGCACAGGGGGCCTGGGCGTCCCTCTCATACACTAAGATGTTGGGAAGACAATTATTTCAAATCACGGATACCTTTCCAGTTCCTTTTTTGAGCATTAGTTCATCAAAGTGAAATATGCCACCGACTTCACAAAAGGGCCAGTTTGTCTTCTCCACGGTAACGTCCTCAGCACCCAGCAGAGAGCCTGGTACATAGTAGGTGCTCAGTAAATACTGGTTGAATGGATTCATTTTTTTAAAGGAGTAACTGGATTTGATTTTCACCGGGAGGAGCATATACCAAAGGTGGTTCTGAAAGAGGCCAGATGATGGCCACTTAATTCAGCGCCTGTGGCCCCCGTGAGTCACAGAGCCACGCGGAAGATCACGAGGCCTAGGGGCACTCACGTGGCCCACCCGCCACACACCTCACAGGCCACGGTGCGGCCTACGCTGCCCAGAGGGACCCAGCCCTGGGCAGGCACGGGGTGCCTGCTCCACGTGGCCCCGTCTATGGGCAGCCGTGTCCACGGGGCGCCTCCCCCTGCCCTGGGGGCCAGCCCTGCTCCCTCCTGAGCGTGTGCAGGAGAGGACTTAGAGAAACCGACTCCCACCCGGTGTTCACGCATGCACGGCCCTGGTCTGGGTGCACCCCTTTCCGAGGACAGCACAGCCTGGCGGCCCAGGGTCTGCTATACCAGGTGGAGAAGGCAGACTCCGTCTCGGGACACGGAGAGCACGCTGGCTTGGGGCTGGGCTCCGCAGGTGACCCGATGACCCGCCATCCCCGTCCCGAGGCTACTTTGCTGCGAGCGAGCAAGGAGGCTGCGAGCGCAGGCGCTACGGGGGGGTGCACCCTGCTCTCACTGGGCGAGCCGCGGCCCTGAAGGCCTGTCTGCTGAGTGGCCGGAACAGGGCCCCCCCCCGGTCCCCCCGCTGCATTCGCACGGCTCCCCGGTGCTTCCCCTTCCTGCGGGGAGGGGCCGCTTCGCCAGGAGGGCACGTGGGTGAGGTTGGAAGCAGGACGCGATGGTTTCCACCACCGAGAGTCTGCTACCGGTTGAGGGTGAGCGAAGGGGGCTCGTTCACGTGGATACTGGGCCGGG
This sequence comes from Mirounga angustirostris, assembly GCF_029215605.1. Taxonomy (NCBI): domain Eukaryota; kingdom Metazoa; phylum Chordata; class Mammalia; order Carnivora; family Phocidae; genus Mirounga; species Mirounga angustirostris. The sequence goes on from NW_026991714.1 coordinate 151,944,959, forward strand.
GGGGGGGCTCACATCGCGGCCCAGCAACGGGGAGCATGCAGCGGCCACGGCGGGGCGAGCACCCCGAGGAAGGGCTGGGGCCCCGCGCCCGGCCCGGCCTCGGGGGAGAGTGCCGGCGGCGGCGCTCGGGGGGCCCGGGGCCAGGACGCCACCCCTCACCTTGGAGTCCGTTCCCGTTGGTGCTGGTGCAGGAGGGAGGAGGAGAAGCTTGGGGCCGGACCACGGGCGCGAAGGCGCTCTTTTGTTTCACTGCAGAGATGACATTGGCAGGTGAGAATGAGAAAATGCTGTGTGTGCCGCTACAGTTTGAAGGGAGGGTGACCGAAGAGGCTGCCATGGTGGGGCTGGACGGTGCTACTGCAACAAAGCACAGACGGTCAGGGCGCGCGGCGCGGGGCGCAGCAACGCGACACGGAGGGCTCCTCGGGCCGCGCCCGGAGCGTCGGGGCGACGAGACCACCGTGACTCGCTGCCGGCCCGGCCGCTCTCCGGACAACAGGCAAGCCCCCGTGGCGGCCTCTCGCTTCCAGTCGGGCGGCCCCACTCTGCGCAGGTTCCCGACGTGGCCTCGCGGGGGGCCCACCGCAGGTCAATTTACCGTCGCCACACGGACCCCAGCCTCCAGAGCCACCCTCCCTTTGGCCCAGCAGCTCACATCACAGGACAGCCAAGCAATGCACACATTTGACCTGGTAGTGAACACGAATCTACGTGATGACGTGTGACAAAAACAGACACTTACTGCCGTAGGGAGAGTTGGCGGAAGAGCCATTAAGAAATCCAGGCGAGCCCGGGACCCCTAGATTGGCCATGGCGCCACTTCCATATCCATTCATGCTAGTGCTGACTGTGTTGTAATTGGACTGCTGGGGAGTACTGCTGGGGACGTAGCCTCGCGGGGACACGCTGCTGGTATTGCGACTGTAGCCGACTGTTAAGACCCCCCCCGGCCAAAAATAACGTTATTATCAGGGAGAGACACACTTGGGGGGGGCTCCCCGCGAATCTCTAGCACATATGCAACATTTCTCATTGACCTCACGCTCCACGCCTGCCCGGCGCCTCCAGCCGGCTCCTGGCCGCGCCAGCCCTGCGCGAGGCCCCCGGCCGGCCCCGTGCGCTTCGGTCTGACCGTCAGGTGCTTTCGGGCTTCTCTTCAGAAGCAGTTACCGACAGCGTGGGCTCGGGGCCTGTCCCCCCACGCTAGGCGAACTTTCGGACCTTCAAGTGCCACGGCTGACAGGGACAGCTCGTTTGTGGCCGTAACTGCCCAGGAAGGGCTGCTTGGGGGTCTTCATGAGTGTGGGGAGGGCTGAGGCGCGGTGGCGTCGGGCCCGCCGCGGGAGGGCGCACGAACCGGAGCCGAGCGGCGGCGGCGGGCCCAGGCCTCCTCTGAGACCGCTGCCGGCACAGGTTGGAGGGAGGACAACTGAGATCTGCTCAGAAGTGGCTCACGGGACAGGGCCCCGTGACCTGCGGCTGCCAGGTCACCGCATGACGGGAGCAGGTGCACCCGGGGTGAGGGGAGGTGGGGCTGGGGGGACTGGGATCTCCTCTCCATTTACGCCTTCCCAGTCCCACCCGTGGGACATATCCGAGAAGGGTCCCGTCCACTTACTACCCCACGGCCGTCCTGTGGCTCCTCCCAGCCTTTCAAAGAAACTTCTGGCAAAAACCAGTACCCCGCCCGAGTGGCAGCCAGGTACCGCGGCAACAAATTAGTTCTGGGTTCTCCGAGCGCTCCCCACCCCGCGCGCGCCGGGCAGGGCCT